>NW_027278969.1:115000-200000 GCF_046629955.1 Centroberyx affinis | reverse complement strand
CCTTTGGCCATTTGGTCATCATATCCAATCTACCTGAAGGATTAGATAGAAGAGGGTCAAATATACACACACACACACACACAGTGGGGCCGTCACATCTATTCAATATACAGACAAAGCCACTGCCTTAAGTGTAGTAAAGCACAAAGCGTGTCTGTTTATGGACAGTTTGTCTCCCTTTTTAACAAATTCTGATGTTACAAAGGTCCCAGGTCAGATTTGAGCCCAGGACGTTGGGCTATATGGTATGCACCATGGCCAAGTGAGCCAGCAGGATGCCCCAATACCATCAATATAAAAATATACTATATGTATTTTTGAATTCAATGGTTTGGCTTGGCCCCAGCATCATGAAACATTTTCTACATGTGAGGCAATGCCACTCAGTTACACTAACAACAGTAAAACTGGAGATATGCGGCTTCTGCCCCAGCACCAACAGCTTGTAATATCAGCTCTTCACCTTAAGTAACCAGGATGTAACCTTCACAATAATGTGTTTATGGTAATGTAACATGATACTAACTTAGCTTATGTGCTAGACGCAAAAAGTTGTCACAGGACTTCCTTACACTTAAAAACAATTTAGGTTGGGTGTCTGAAACTTTTGAATCTCTATATATGTCATCTCTGGGTTATGAAGTGGGAACTATCAGTGCAATGAAGGTAGTTATAAACACATCCTGTCTCAGGAACAGAGTTGAGTGAAATCTAATGTGAGAGCAGAAGTAAAACCTGCCAACACTATTTTCCAAAACATGTCTTGGTTAATAGGAATTGACAGTGTTTCTGCCCTTCTGGGCATTCATTAGGTCTCTATTATTTTGGTATTAAATAAGGTGTTTTGGAGCATAGTACTGCAGATCCTATGTTTGACTCATAAAAAATATCAGAGTGTCATCTTTCAGTTAAAAGACCAACCAGAATGTGACCTTGTGTAAAATAAATGGAGGATTTTTATTTACTTTGATTTTTTTAAATAAATATAAAATTTATATTTGCTTTAATTTGATGCTGTCACAGCAAAGCCTTGTGGGATACCAAATTCGACAGTTCCACTATGATCTCTCTCTCTGTCTCTTTTTCTCTCTCTGCTGTGTGAAGTGTCTGCGGTAGATTTTACTAACCTGTCACTTTCACAACAAAAAACAACTGCCTCATTAACAACCATCCGCTGTGTGTGTTTGTGTGTGGGAGAGAGAGAACGAGAGAGAGAGAGAGAGAGAGAGAGAGAGAATGTGTGTGTGAGACAGAGTGAGAGAATGTGTTTGCTGAGGTGGACAGTACTGTGACTGTAGACCGGTGTGTAATAAAAGACAGAATAAAGCAGCAGAAGAAATAGAGAAGAGAAGAAATAGAGAAGAGAAGAGAAGAGAAGACAAGAGAAGAAAAGAGAAGAGAAGAGAAGAGAAGAGAAGAGAAGAGAAGAGAAGAGAAGAGAAGAGAAGAGGTGTGTTCGGTTGTAGCAGGAACAAAGTTACTCAGAGCTCCTTTTAATAAAGACCAGGCTCAACTGAACAAACAGCACCTGGAGACTTCAAACCTCTAGACAGCTGTCTAACTACACACAGACAGACAGAGACGGACAAAGACAGGAAGGGAGACACACAGACAAGTGGCAAATAGATTAACTTACAGACAGGCAGACCAGTTGGCAGAGTCAGAAAGACAGACAACACCAAATAGTCCGAGAGTGCTTCAAATAGTTCTGGATGGCAGCAATTATTTCCAGAGAGCTCCTAATAGTCATAAACACCACCTGAAAGTTCTAGGTAGGACCAAAACATTTTCTACATCACATCAAATACTTCCAGAGATTAAATGATTTCAGAATCAAATGGTTCAGGGTGCCACTATAGTTTTACACTATTGGAAAAAAAAGTTCTAGATATCTGTTCTTAAATCTGTACTTCCATATAGACCTAAAAGTTGTAGGTGGCAGGAAATAAGGCAGGAAAGTTCTCTCTAATATCGACCACACAGAGTTTGTATTGGTGTGTCATGGTGGGAAGTACAGCGACCACTATTAAGTGAGTGGAGGGTCAAAATGGGATGGTTAGTAAAAACACAGCAGGTGAAGGTGGGATGGCTACAAATGAAATAGCTAAATGTGGGATCATTAAAAAGGATGGCTACACGCAAAAAGGATTCCCAAAGTAAGGGGAAGGCTATGGGCTAATGATGATGACACTAATAACTATGAGGATGACGATGATAGATGATGAAGCTCAGCTCTTGGCTGGCCAATCATAACTCACCCTTCTCAGCGCGCCCCATGTGAGCTGGGTCCAATAGAAGCAACAGAGAATAATGACATAGAATTAGATTGGATAGCACACACACAGATACTCAAGAGAGGTGCAGTGTATTTTAAGATACAGCATATCGCAACGGGTCCACACAAAGATATGCCTTTTTAGATTACTGACATGTTTTATTCTTAGCCACAGTATTTTGCTTTTGCAATAGGAAATGATAGAATGTGCCATTTTGAATGTAAGTCATGAAATCACTGTGTTATTTGAATTTGAAAAAAGTAAAACAAAAAAACAAATATTGCTGATTATCATTCTGCTGTTGAAAAACTATTATATTGTGACTGGCTAAATTGCCCAGCCCATAGACATGTACACACACACAGCGCAGCAACTGAGAAAACAAACCAATAGTCTCAGAAATCAGACACAAGAAAAACACATTGCATAAAACATACAACTCCACACTCAGCACAACTGCACACAACTCTGTATTAAGACACTTGTGAGGACATTCTGTTGATTTATATTCCCTAACCAAAACCTCAACCCAATGCATGTCTAACCTCAACCCTTACCCTAACCTTCACCTAACCCACATGCTACCCCTAAAAATAACCCTGTTCCAAATGAAGTCCTCACCATCCACCATTTCTCCCAGTTCTCTATTCTTGTGGGGAAATTCAGACCTCACAAAAAGGCAAGTATGGATCACATGCAATCTCTCTCTCGCTCTCTCTCACACACACCAGTCAGTGTCTCCATTACTATATCATTATCACCACACAGAGACTAGCCCACTGGATTACACAGCTGGTACTAAGGCTACTCACATCTGTGTGTGTGTGTGTGCGTGTGTGTGTGTGTGTGAGGGAAAGAGTGTGTGTGCATCTGTGTGTATGTGTGTGTGTAATGTAATGTAATTAATCAGTTGAGAGCGTTGATTACTTAATCTGTCATTAGCCAGCCATGTGTGTAAGTGTGTGTGTGAGTGTGTGTGTGTGTGTGTGTGTGTGTGAGGCAGTGGCAGGTTTCAAGGCCCCTTGTACCGACAGCTGTGACCAGAACCAAAGAGAGCAGAGCAGAGATTGATGGTACAGAGACTAATACCATCATTCATCAGGGATGTGATTTTTCAGGGATTGAGGGTTTGTTTTGGACACACAACCTCCACTCATTTCTAATGGGACTTAACCGCTTCCCCGGTTCAATTCCTGCTTTTCTGTGTGATCTTGATTCCATTGCTTATCTACCAGCATCTACATCCTGAGCCAGAACATAACCATGACTGGCAGGGCATCCTGATATAATGCATACTGTGTACTCACAAGGTTGTGTATGCAAACCTGAATCATAACGTTTGTCACATGCCTGTCTCTCTCTCTCCCTTTTTCTCTCTTTCTGTCTCCGTCTCCCTCTTTCTCTCTCTGAAAACAGCAATAGGCTAAAAGGTTACACCGTCGCCAGTAGTCGGAAGTCCAGTTCTCAACACACACACACAAATTCACAGACACTCATGTGCACACACACAAACAGGACACACAATCTAATGAGGGATTAGCTAATGAATGCTCTCCACAGATTAATTACATTACACACACACACATATACACCCGCGCACACACTAAAAACCGCAATGACTGAAGAAATGAGCCAGTATTTTCAAAGGGATAGATTTTTTTTTTATTGAAATCCGTTAAAACAGATTGGCTCTGAGCAAAGTGTTTGATTTGAAGAGAAGACATTTAGATGGATCTGAATGACAGCAAACTGAAACATTACTTTGACAAAAAATAAATAAAGCAGCCTTTGATTTGACGCCATTTTACATGGACTTCAATGACTTGAATGAGAAGGCATTTTTACATGAATCTAAATGAGAGCCAAACATTTCACATGCTTGTCTTTGTACCACTATACTTTGGAAGGGCTTGAAAGCATCAGTCTCTCTCTCTTTCACTCTCTTTCTCTCTGTCATACATACACACACACACACAGAAACACACACAAAGAGACAGCAACACACATGCAGATGCAGTTGCACAAGACACACACACACACTCCCTCCTGCCGTTTTCACAGTCCCTTGAGTGGAGGAGATGCCCACGGCCAAAAACCAATGGTTGCATTTCTCCTTTTTTCCTCTCTTTCTCTCCCTCTGCCTCTCTCTCTCCTTTCTCCAGGAAAACAAGTCAAGATATTTCATTTCATCTCCCAAATGTAGCTGAAAAGTAATTATAATTAAACCAACTTAGTTTTAATGTTCAAAATACTAAAATAATTTACAATTATAATTAAACCAGCTCAGTTGTGATGTTCAGTAGCAATGCAGCCTTCTAATTCGTCTGGAGACACTAATGGAAAACAATTATTTCACTTCATTAAGATTAAAGACGCCTGGAATCTGTGTCACAACTCGATCAGAGAGGAAACAGATTTAGAAAAAGTAGTCAAATTAACATTAACTCAGTTATTGACTTTGTAAAGGCAGCAAGTGAGAGTGCTCACCCACACACACACATTTATTACACTGACTTTGTAAATGATAAGCCAAAACAATTGTCGTCACAACATCATGATAAGAGGAGACGAGAGGGAGACAGATTTACTGAAATATATAATTTATCCCATTAGTTTGACTTTGTAAATGGTAAGCTGAAATTAGAAGATGGAGAGGGAAGCAAGGGGACAGATTTAGAGAAAATAAATTTTAGTATTAACACAAACTCAAAGTGACTTTGTTAATATGATATGATAGGCAGTTAAATCCTTCACCACTGAGTTTCCTTGTCATTGTCTGTGTGATTTCAGAGAGCCACTGCCTCGGCTACTGAAGCTGCACACAGCACCGCAACACACAGCTCTCATGTGATTCTCTATTACTGCCTGTGATTTCCTATACCACTGATTTCTGATCTAATGACACCTCTTCCTCTTGGCAGCATTAATGGCCTGCTTATTAATCTCATCAGTTTCATTGACTACACATTATGCTCACATGATCAAATATTGAAAATATTGTAGATGATAGTAATGAATATATATGGTAGTGATAGGTAAAGTCTATTGTCCTGCACTGTCCTTTCATTGTATGCCTTTGCAGCAAACGCAAGGTCCTGTTGTGGTTTTGTGTGAGGTTGTGCTGTTTAACTCTGTGATTAACCATTAATTATAATTCATAGTACACTTATAATGAGTATCTTATATATTAATCTATTGTTAACCATGAGAATCACAAGTAGGAGTTCTCAGTTTACTCAGCTTTTCATTTCCCACTACATCAGTGCTTGTAAGGCTACGACTGCCAGTGATTTCTTTTGGCCCTGCCTTTTTGCACTAATGATAGCCCACCTCTCTCTCTGTAAAGCACCATCTAGTCACTAGTATTTACTTGCAAATTAACAGCACTCAAATTCCCAGAGGCTTCAAAGAAATTCCACACATTTGTTAGCCAGAGGACCAAATGCCCAAAGAAGGGGTAGGGGGTTGGTGGTGGGAGCAATAACGCTCACAACAACAAACTGGTAATTAATGTGTAAATTCAGCACAAGTCATTAGCAGGCCTACTTTGATACCAGTGAATACAATCGCAGAAACTTACATTTGTATAACATTTTTGGTTATTTCCAACATGGAGCATGGTGTTTCCTACAATAAGTCATATTAGCATTTTATTAGGATTTTGGAGGTCAACTTTCTAACAGCTGTGCGTTAGAACAGCCCGTCTTTCTTTCTCTCTCTCTCTCTCTCTCTCTCTCTCTCTCTCTCTCTCTCTCTGTTGCGTTCAGAGCAGAACAACTGCTGAATGCGGAAATAAAACACAGCAGCCACGCAGACAGACAGACATACAGGTAGATTTCCCCCTGCACGGAGAGGGATAAAGAAAGGAGGAGTTTTTGTTTTATCTGCGTGCGATCTGTCCCGCACCGCTACAGCTAGAATAACTCGGTTCCTCAGTTCACTGATGGGACTTTTGCAAAAGCATCGTCCAGGAGAGCATCAAGCACTTTGCCTTCTCCTCAGTGTGCATGAATTACGCGTTTCTGCTCGGACACAAGACTACTGCAACTCCTCGTCATTACTGCTACAGCCCGCTTGTGAATGGAGACTACACGATAGTTAATTTGTTCAAACTGGGGTCCGAGGACCACCAAGGGTCCTTGGGGTTTTTCCAGGGGGTCCCCCAACAAAATTAAGAATAGTTTAATTTCACTGTTATTTCATACAATGGGCACAATGAGAGCGTGTATAAAGACGACTGTTTTGATTTGAGGTTTCGCTCTCCACACTGTGGTTATCACCCCACCTACAGTGTAGATAGTTCTGCAGGTCTATATTAAATCATATCGAGCAATATAAATCTCAGATGCGGTTCCGAAAGACAAAGTCTTGTCAAATAGGGGTCCGTGGTCTACGTGTCTCTATTCTGGGGGTCCTTGACATGAAAAAGTTCGGGATCCTGCTCTAGACTTGCTTCTTCTCCCCGAGTCAAATACGGTGTGAGAATAACATTTCCCTCATCGAGCAGGCGAATAGCGCAGGCAATATTCTCAACCATTAGGTTTTATTGTATGTTCCGTGAATAAAGTTGGAGCAGAGAAACATTTGGTCTACAAACAGTGAAAAGCTGACGGCGCTGGCACGCCGAACCGATCGCTCCCTTCCGAAAAAGAGCTATAGCAATCCTCCAATACACATTAGATGGACACCATGAAATATCACTGCTGAACTATACCATAAAAGGTGATACTATACTGATAAAAGATGCTATGAAGTACGAGAGGGTCACAATAAACTCACTATGGAGGAGGCTACCACTGACCACTATAAGTCATTATATGAATGTCATAGGAATATGATAGTGATACAATAGGAAATAAAACACCATAAAGTGAAACAAGGTCACTATAAACACACAATTAAATAACACAGACACAATATAACTCTTCATAGGGATAGCAGAGGAATATTATTAAAGGCATGTGATTTTTCATAAGGGTTGATCCACATGCGCGGCGATCCTCGTGCAGCACCGTAACTTTTTATCCATTCACGCGCTGCTCGCTGGGCTGAACGGGGGAACGGTGTTGTCCACTGTCTCCGTACGGGCTCTGTAGCCTACTTTGCTTTTAAACACGCTATGAAACTTGAACGCTACAAAAATCTGTAAATGTAGCCCCATCTACTAAGTTAACAACGTAGGTAAAGGTTATTTTCTATTCGTGTTGTTTTTTGCCCCCTCAACCGACCTCTTCTCTTTACAGCTTACTTCGGTTTATATAGAAGCTGCTCAGTGATAACGTTATATGGAGCCTAACATAAAAAGCATATTACAACCTAAATATAAACCAAGAATGTAGCAACTTTAGTTTCACATGGGTCAATGTTAGTCAGGCGTGTTTTCAAATTCGTTTGACTAGCGCAACCTACTTGGCAAATAGACTGGATTCAAACCAGGCTACCTCATCTACCTCCTCAAACCTGCAATCTCCCACAGACACGAATACGCCTTGCATGCAACGAAATTAACATTTAACATTTTCCACAGAAACAAAATGCATTTTCTTCATATCAAACCCGCATTTCTCGCATCCGAAAACCAATAAAACCAATTAGAAACGACAAACAGACACGACTAGACATTTTCAACAACGAGACCAACTTTTTTTCTGTGTCCAAAACACACCTGTCTATAACTGGGATATTAAAAAAAATACAACAACAAATGTCGTTCAAACTTTCCTCTCTTCACGACGAAAAAACACTCTAAACTGGCTTTATCCTCTCTTTTTCCTTACCTGTCGGTATCTGACCGGAGACGTTACCAACCGTCGACAGCAGAAACGAGAGTCCCAGAAATGTAGATAAGAGTGTATCCATGTTTTACTGTGTCGTGTAAGTCTTAACAGTTTTCCCCGAAGTTTTCCTGCGAGTTTTCCCGTCTTTTCCTCCTCCTTTTGCTTTCTTCCCTTCTTCTCTTTAGGGTTTATTCCTCCTGTTGTCGTGGATTCAGTCGCCCCATTCTCTCGTTTCCCTGGGTTTCTCTCTTTTCGCTTGCTTCGGCTCTCGCGGACACTAGACTTTGTTTCACGCGGAGAGAGGAGAGGAGAGCTGCTCTCGAGCGCAGCAGAAGCGGCGGCGGCGGAGAGTGAAAGTGCGTGACGTCACACGGCAGGAGCCCGATTCAAAAAAGAGAGAGAGAGGGAAGGAGAGAGGGGGAGAGAGAGAGAGAGAGAGAGATGGGGGGATTCATTATCTGCTTGACTTTTTTCCCTTTTGGAAAAAAACAGTACCCCCCCCCTCCTCCACACACACACACACACACACACACACACACACACACACACACAATCATAACAGTGTAACAGCTGTTCATTGTTATGTACTAGTTATTTGTACTATTCATTTATTTATTTATTATTTTTTTCAATTGTGTTTAGATGCTTTGGCAATGCTGTTCATGTAACATCCATGCCAATAAAGCAAATTGAACTGAATTGAGAGAGAGAGAGAGAGAGAGAGAGAGAGAGAGAGAGAGAGAGAGAGAGAGAAACACACAAAGTCATACTAGTGTAACAGATTGCAGATTGCTATGTACTAGTTATTTATTTATCATTATTTGCAATCCAATTGTATTTTGAGGCTGACTGTTCATGTAACATTCATGAGCATATAGAATAGAATAGAATAGAATAGAATAGAATAGAATAGAATAGAGGGGAGGAGAGGTAATAGTCAAATATAAGACAATGATTAAAGGGGAGTGCCACTTCAACTTATGAATGCTCATTTCAGTATGCAGAGATCATGTATCTCTAAGATGTCAACTTTTAGGATTCAAGAATACGGAGCAGATTTTCCCATTGACGCCCATGTATTACAGCATTTTACAATGCTTTGTCATTGGCTTGGCCTGGTCTCAATATTTCCTGCCAGTGGGAGAGACTGTGCTCTGTCAGTTACAATATTGGATCCAGTCCTTCACTCTGTATCCTTGTGTCCCTTTGTATCCTACAAAACTCTAATAACTTACATGCAGACTGCCGATACTCAGTGTGGGCTGGAGGAACTGAGTACACATCAACCCAGATCCTCCACAGGCCCGGCACTGACAGACACACACACACATAGATTCATCTTTTATCTTGATGCTTTGGCAATGTTGGTCTTTCATGACAATGATGCACATTGAATTGAATTGAATTACAGCACAAAAAGGCAAACAGGCAGACAGGGATTCTGCACCAACGATATATTATTCCTAGCTCTCTTCCGAAGCCAGAACCCAGAGAGCCAAGCCTCTAATCTGTGATGACATCAAGATGTACAGCCTGCTCCATTTTATTTTTTGAAGAAGACTTTGTGGACTCTAACATGTCTGAACTTTTATTTTCAAAACGAGGCTTTCTTCAAATTCTAGCAGCACTATTAATAATGATGCTGTGATACATTATTGATCTACGGAGAGGAATGTTCTTTTCCCCGCTCTACAGAGAGGTCAGAGGTCAAAGGTCAGCCACAGAGCAGCAGACCTGGAGCTGGTTGGGATTCAGTGTCTTGCTCAAGGACACTTCAGCAGGGCGGAGGCTTACTGAGGCGGGGGCTTGAGCCTGGATCCTCCAGTTAAAGGAGTTAGTTTTAGTTTCAAAACATAAAAAGTATCACCAGAAAACTCTCTTTAGTGAGCTTACTTGCATTAATATCAGTCTTTCTACGCTCCTGTTGGTATTAAAAACAAATCATATGCCTGTGTTTCACAATGTGCCGACAGAGGTGACAGCCACGCCTGTCAGAGTTGAGCTAGATAACATCGTGACAGGCTTGTCAAAAATACAAAATAGATGTTTTGATTTGGATCACGCCTGAGCTAAAAATATGTGGTTTGGATGGAAATCTACAAGCAGGGAACAAACCCTACCAGCGTGTTTTGTCTGTCTTAGTGCAGCCTCTCCCGCATAAATAGTGTGCACAGTCTCTTCTCTGTAGTTTCTGGGCTATGTCCTGTCACTAAATTTAACTGTCTAGACGCTGAATGTTAGTGTCCTGCCACTGTCCTGTCACTAACTTTGGGTGTCCTGCCATTAAATATGACTCCCACTACTGTCCGGCTACAAAATGTGACTGTGCTGCTGTTCTTGCACAGTGTGGTTGTGGGTGTCTTGCCATTACAGACAGTGGTGAGTCCTGTGTTGTGATTGTAAGCCTCAGGGAAATAATTGCAGTTGGTGTCCCTTACATACCACTGGGTGTGGGTACGTAGTTGGTTCGGATTACGTTCTCACTCCTGACGCACTTTACTGCAGTTCTCTTGCAAGAGGACAAACACCTGCAATTTCAGGCGGTTTCAACATGGCTGTCTGGTGCCACCCGTGTTCGAATGGCATCGTTCTCAAAACGAAACAAACTAAAGGAGGAAATGCTTCAGAGTTTGAATAAACCGTCCAAACATGCCTGATGTGAAAGCACCCATAGGCTGTCTGTGTCACCCTGTCCTAATAGCAAAGTCAGCAAGGCTTAGATTAGAATTACATATTTCAAAGCTGAAACCAAGTGTTACATGCCTTTTGAAGTAAAATAGAAGCTCAACAGAGGATATTCACTTTTAAAGGATGTGAGTGGATGTGATTTTCTTTTCAACACCTGATACCAATGTATTAAAGAAAGAATTTAAAAAGTGATTTTTTACTATAATTTCCACAAATGTTTGAGGGAGCAAAACATTGCTCTAGGTCTTGTTATTACTCAGCTGCCTTTTTACCAGACATAATCTTTCACAGCATAGATTCTGGTCCACAGCGATTTGAAGATGCTCATATCCCACCCAGTATTGTTTGTATCCCTCACATCAAACAAAACTATCATGCTGCCATTCCTAGCTGGCTTCTTGTGGCTAAACCCACCAGAGAAAAACATGGCAGATAGTCACTGCTGTGTAATAACAGATCTAGTAGTCTAAAAGCTAGCCTGCACTAAATCCATACATGGGAAATGCACGGCAAGTATGGGCCCCGTTCAACCCAGATGCAGGTACATTGTTCCTGTACAGTGCAATTTCCAGAGCCTTGCAATCTTTCTGTCACAGAACTCAATGGAGCTCACCAGTAATGCTATTTTGACACTAAACGCTGCAGCTTCTAGTCCATGATGGATTCTAGCAGGAACGACAGCACCTTCAAAGACTGTGTTAACATCATCATCTACAAGCATGAAGATTTGTAAAATGATGTTTGTGTCTTATAATTTTACAATCAGAATGTCTTTTTACTCTTCAAAATGTTTCTTAGTAATCTAACAAGTAAGTACCTAAAAAACTTATAAAAAAGTATGTAACCTGATTGTTTTGTTAGTAACAGAGTGTAGATAGTGTTTTTGTGATCAGATCACTGTATTCCTGTTACATGTTACTTCCCAGCACCGGTGAAGACATGAACGCAGGGATGTAATGGAGGGTAAACACATCTAAACTCAGTTTATCCACCTTTTTTATTTGCAGAATAGAGTTTACCACCTTTTTATAGGTCAACATCAATCTTTATATCGTAAAAACTCAAAGTCCACATCATGGTCAGAAAGTGTCAAACTGATATAAGTTACACGAGGAAATGGTCTTTTAATGAAAAAATAATAGCATAAATGAACTGATTTCTGAAAATATAATAGATTTTTGTTTATATTCGTGGCTGCTTGCCTTATAATGATCACTGACTGGAGGTCAGAGCTTACCGACCTTTTATTTGACCCCCTCACTGCATGGAAGCACGACAGTCTGAAAGAAGCTGTGAATACAAGTATACAAGTTGTTCTCATAGGTAGACACATTCAGTTGTGTGGAAATGTAACAAAACCAGTTAAGCACGAGTCACAGTGACATTTAAAACATGTTAAAGCAACATTACAGAGTCAGCTGTGTTTGGCAACAGTGACTGCTGATTTAATCAAGATATAAAATACAAAAAAAACCAACCTTTTCATCCAGCCACATATAAGGAGACAGGTGGCAAGGACACAGAATTAAAGTCAGGGGAGCTTCAGCTTTAACAGTGACACAGACAGTTGACATAAGGCTCATAGAAACTGATTGAAAAAAGACACATCCTTGCATTGAAACAGAGTTCTTTTTCATCCAGTGTTAACGTGACATTGAACCAGCTCCAGAGTAGTAAACTGTTATGAAGTCGGGACGGTATTGGATTTTGTCTGCCGAGGGCGAGAAGGGAGAAAAGAGAAGCAAGCAGGGCTCGAGGTCAGCTCACTTCAGCCTAAATAGAGACTGCAATTTCATTTTCTAATGGTGCAACCTTCACTCTCAATTATTTCTGGGTGGGTTGAACACAGGGGTCCTTCTGATGCCAAAAGTTTTTCAGTATTTGAAAAACTTCCTGAATTGAATGAGTTGAAAGGGAAGAGAAACCAGGAGTCTGACGGGGTTTCTGGATGGCATACGCTGACAGACGGGACACGACCCCGGCAGTGTAATGAGTTCATCTGACATCAGTGGAAGCTGGTGCATGAACAGACATTTAGTTTAGTTTATTTGCACAATGACAAAACATAGAAGTGATTAAAGCGATATTCCACTTAGTTTTAACATGGGGGTTATTCGGCGCTTGATAGAAGAGAACATAGCGGAGGGATACCATTTAAGAGAGATAGGTCCTGTTTGGGAGACCGGATCTACTTTTATTTTTGAATACTAATTTCAGCGTAAAGCAAAACGCAGACGGACCCAGGATGCTTTCTTGTCTGAAAAGTGGGATCTGTTGTTGAATCTGTTCACAAACTTGTTAAATGTAAGTTTGGTCTCATTCAAATGAATGGGAAGCTGCATCTTGGTGATTAGTTTATATTCTGGTTTTCATGGCGGTCAAGTGCCAAATAACCCCCATCTTACAACAAAGTGGAATATTGCTTTAAAGGAACTGACAAAATGCAATAATGAAAAAAGAAACACACAGAAAGAAGAATTGCTAATTAATCAAATTAAAGATCTCATGACCTTATAAAAATACCTCACCTCAAAACAAACACAAAAAAAGAAAGAAACAAATAAAATGGCAACCAAAAAAATAAAAAGATGACAAGCAAAGACAGCCGGCGTTGGATAACAGATAACACAACATGGTGGAAAACAGTAGAGCTCCAAGAAGGTGCAAGTGCATAAAAATGACAAGGCAAATAACAATAAATTAAAATAGCCCTAATGAAGGAAATTAAATCCTAGGGGAGGTGAGTGCGGCGGTGAGTGGGAGGGTGTGTGTGTATGTGTTAGTGTGTTAGCATCTCCAGGAAAAGAAGAGGAAAGGGAAGGAGAGAGAGAATTCGGATATTGAGTTAAACCTCCAGCAGTTCGGTCCGTTAGATAGATCCGGAGTCTACGTTTGAAAATGCTGAGATGTATAAATTCATCGTAAATGTGAATTATTGAGAATTAATGTGAATTATTGAGAGGTGACAGGGAGTATTGCAGAAGTAGGGATTCACTTGTGGGAGGGCAAAGGGGCTCAAGCCAAAAAAAAAAAAAAAAAGGAAAAAAAAAAAAAGAAGGAGGCACCATTGGACCTAAAATTATTTTTGGGGAAGGACGGATTGCCCTTGTTTAAGTGGGACGCCGCTTTTTTTTTTGAGGGATAATCTGCACTCGCTTAATGATGAAGATGATGTTCCATGAAAAATACACACTAATGAACACATTCAAAGAGGGCAGTTCCCCTTTGGATCCTCTGTACTGATTGTAGATGATAATATATAATGTTCAGATAACAGTGTGTCCTGAAACTGGACTAACTGCTGAGAACTCCAGTGGATTCTAAAAACCCAATGCTGCAAAACCCAGAACAGCTTCTCACAACCGGGGGACCACTTGTTCAAATTTGACAAGAGGAAGGCAGGAGGTTCACCATTGATTTTTCTTTCAACCCTCCCCCGAAAACGACCGCGTCTTCACTGCGTTACGGAAAGGACGAGCATAAAGGAAGAGAAAAGAAAAGAGGCGGAGAGAAGAGAGGAGGAGAGCAGAGGATGGAGACGAGGGAAAGCGCGAAAACACCTCCGAAGGCTAAATGCCTGACAAAGAAGCGCGTGTGAATGGAAGGAAAAGGAGGAATAAAGCCAGAACGCGAAGAGAGAGAGAGAGTGTGTGTGATGGAGAGAAATTCAAATGAAAAACCTCCCAAAACAAAACAAAAAAAAGTCTATTGATCAGTCATGAAGAGAGAGCGGTTTGATGGCGATGCACTTTTTTGAAACGACAGAATGTTTGCGAGGTTTTCATGCTCAGACGTTTATGCGATAAGGATTTCTCTTCTCGTAATTGTTTTCCAGAGTTACTTAGAAGGATCATAATTCACCAAAAAAACAAATAGTTGGATGGAAACTGTTTTTCATCCTGTAACACTCTGATTCCCTGCCACACACTCAAAGAAAGGGAGGGAAGAAGAGAGGAGAATAGAGGGGTGGAGACGGGGAGAGAAGAGGAGAATGGCTTCTTTTTGTAGGCCGGGTTGGCAAGGCTCCATGTTAACACACACACACACACACACACACACAAGTTAAAGGAGTCCGGGTCTGCGTGTGAGAGATATGCATGTTCATGTTCAGTCTCAAGGTCGGAGCTTTTGTGTGTGTGTGTGTGTGTGTGTGTGTGTGTGTGTGTGTACGGTAAGTATTCAGAAAAAAAAACAAAGATAGGGAGAGAAAGTTTGTTTCTGTGTGTGTGTGTGCGTCATTTCTCTTATCCATACTCAGGTCTGAGGTATGCAACCTGGCATGGGGTTGTGTAAACACACACACACACACACACACACACATACACACACACACACACACACACACACACTCAAACACAAGCATCTCATACATACCTATCCTCTTTCTGCCTTTCTCACAGACACTTGTAGTGCACTTTACTTGCACACACACACATTCTCTTTCTCTTTCCCCAGTGCTGGGCCAGGGAAACATTCAAATGGGATTTTTCAATCATAATAATATTTCTGTTTAAAAACCATAACCTTATCTCAGAATGACCATCATATCGCACATTAGCAGCCCAGATTGCAGTGAGATGTAATTGTTTGAAATCTAGGTGCTTCAGCACTTCGATAAAACTTCAATACCCAGAAATCCCGTAACATCAGTAATGTCAGTAAACTGCACACTCATGTTTAGCAACCCGATGCCTTATACCAAAGATACAAAAGAGAAGAGAGAGAAAAAAGATCTAATGTTGGTGAGTCCAGCTTTTCTCTGGAACGGAGCGCTCACTGCTGTTTAGGAGACAGATTTGTAGTTTTTGCAATGAAGCTTCGATTCATCAAGAAGATTTTTTTCCACCAGCGCCCTGTACTCGACAGCAGAGTTTCATTAGGGGAAATCTGTGGCGTCTCAATTAGTGGGGGACTCTTCTCTACTGCAGCCCCCACTCTGTGATTCAGCCTGATCAGATGAGTGTATTTTTACATAAAAAGTCTTAACTAGCTTCTCGAAACTTTACAGTTTAGAGGAGAACTGTGTGTGTGGACTCGCCGCGGCTTTGAATTTGTTTGTCTACGACCCTTCAGTGAGGGGGATATTTTAGATCAATTGCAGAGCGTCAGACAATGAGGGGCGGGGGAGGGGGGGGGGGGGGGTGGTTCTGTCTGCCTGTCTGAATAACCCATGTTTTTTTTTTATTGCTGTGTTTCGAAGGTCTCCTAAAAGAAGTCTGGAGGAAAAAAAACAACGTTCACGGCTCGTTTCTGGGCTGTTGGACATTTCGTTTTCGTTGGTGTTGTTGTTGATTTCGTGCACAAACTTTTTTTTTTTCCTCACTCGTTCATTTTTCCTCCAGCGAACACAACAGCTTATTGATTTCGGTCACCGGCCACTTCACACGTACCATGCACCTCTATGGGAGCCTGTCCACTCAGCTGCGTGGAGGAAGGGTCATTGCTTCAACTGATACTTCAACTGCATCCATGTTTTTCCAAAGAAGACACAGTTAGTTCCTGCTTTATTTTCTTCTAAGGACCAAGTTAGCTGGGTGCCATGAATCTGATTTAAAGGGATAATCTGTGAAATCTTCTATACCACAGATTATTAGGCTACTTTAAGTGTTGTACTGTATGGAAAGTGGTAGCTGCTGTGTAGCGCTCTCTAGAATCAGGGTTATCAAGGGACATTGTGTGTGTGTGTGTGTGCGTGTGTTCCTAGTCCAGCTTGGCCCCCAAGCCTGGCACTGCCCAGTTGTCTGTTCTGCTGTTACCATGACGATGCCCACCATGCCAGGCCAACACCATATGGTTGCTATGGCAACGTGACATTTTTTGGCCGACGCCGGTGAGCCAGGTGTGTCTGCCAGCTGGTACCGACAGGTGGATGGTGGGAGTGTGTGTGTGTGTGTGTGTGTGCGTGTGTGTTTGTATGTTGCGCCTGTTTCAGAGCAGATAAACCAAAAACATTCCCCCTCCAGGAAACAGAATAAACTAGAACAGAACAGAAGAAAGCAGAACAGCACAGAACAGAATAGAGTAGAGCGATAGCTTTTTATGCATTCCCAAGCGTTGATATACAGAAGCACCCATTCATAATTAGTGAGACTCTTCAGGGGTTTAAAACAGCTTTAGTCTTTAGAGTCCATAAAAAGATCGCATGACTCATGATTTTGTCTTCTATATCAATGCTAATTTAATATCTAAAGATTTGATATGAGCTGGGTGTCTGTCTTGGTCAGCTCTGTAAGTAAAACAGTTCCATATCTGGCTCCTGGCACCAGATGTCAACCGATTGAGGTGGACACGGAGGTGATGAAGCGCAATGTTGTTTTGTTTCTTTTGGCGGCTTCGTGGCCAACGTCCAGCTAGCACAGGCAACAGGTGCTAGATGGATCACATACTACAATGTCATTTGAGCGGTTTATTACCGTCAGCGGACAGAGCGATGCCGCTGTCAGCCATGCTGGCCGAGGCAGCGGCGTCACAACTCGGCCGATCCCGTGTTTCATCTCCAATTCCCATTTCCTCGACTTGATCGTCCGATACGGAGAGGCGTTCAGGTGCTGCTCCCTGGTGGGAAAGTCATATACTCGATAAACCCGACTTCTTCTACTTCTTCTTCTTCTTCTTCTTCTTCTTCTTCATCTACACACTCTCTGAAGGTGATGCTGAAATGGAACACTTTTGGTGAAAATACTGAATGTTTATAAAAGCCAATATTGAATTTAACCTTACGTAACCGTCTCAAAGTAATGTCAAAATGTCTGTTACCGTGACAACACTAACAGTCTTTGAATGGGTGTCGTGGGTCCCCAGAGTGACCCAGTGGCCATGGGACCATGTGGACCTTTAAGTCAAGTAAAACTAATGGATAACGGCCAAAGTTGGAGTTATGAGGTTTATAATTGACATTCGCAGCATGCCAGGAAGGACAGGGGATATGAAAAATTACATCAGGCTGGGAGAGTCTGTATAAGAGTTTGCTCTTGCCAGAGGAGAGGTGTGTGTGTGTGTGTGTATCCGTGTTTTTCCCTGTGCGTGTGTGTTTTGGTAGGCGTGTGTGCTTGCATGTACTCTATATGTATTTGTTTTGTATGTGTATGTGTGTGTGTATGTGTGTGTATGCATGAGTGTGTGTGTGTGCGTCTTTGCCCGTGGAGAGGAGAGGAGGTAAATTCATATCAGAGTGTTTTTGCTACAGGCGTGGTAATTATGGCAGTTTTTAATAACTATGCTTTATAATCATTTAGCACTGATGATGCAAACACACACACACACGCACACAACACAACACACACACACACACACAGCTCTCGAGGCACTAATGAATTTAGATGTGATAGGCACTGAAGCTGAACTTAAAGGGGAGAGAGAGAGAGAGAGAGAGAGACGGATAAAGAGTGAGGAAGGCCATGAGACAGAGGGAGGGCATCTTTGTTTTTTCCCCGAGTCACAAAAGAACCATTTTTCCATCAAAGTGTTGCGCTGCATCAATCACTTTCCATCAGTGTGTCGGGGAGGAAAGCAGATCACCACTTCAGCGTGGGGGGGGGGGGGGGGGAGCAGATCCCGACGAGGCGTATACATCATCAAAAAACACACAAATATCTCTAAATGACTGCTGGTAATTGGTGGATTCGGGGGCCCGGAACAGATGATGAATGTCCTACAAATTAAAAGCCTCCGCAAACATATTGTTTATAGAAGAAAGTTTACGGGATATACCGCCTCCTCCTCCTGCGTCTTTGTCCTCCCTTTCGGTTTGAAAGCTTTTTAGACACACAAGCCCTCCTCCTCTCCTCCTCCTCCTCCTCTCCTCCCCCTCTCCCTCTTCCTCTCCTCTCATAGGTTTAGACAGGTACTGAGTGTGGCAGAGCTGAGTGAATTGGTTGCTGAGATGGGTCATTAGCTTTTCGCCCCCGCTATCGATCTGAGGCAGAGGAGAGGGAGACGGAAGAGAGAGAGAGAGAGAGAGAGAGAGACAGATGGAGAGAGAGAGAGACAGGAGCGTGGCAGTGCCTCCAGATTGAGGCAGGTGGAGAGAATCAAACACTGAATGGAGAGACCGCAACGGGATTGGCTATAGGTTAAATGGATTAAAGTGTCTCGAATGCTTTGTTTTAACTTAATGTCACAGGTGCAATAAGGCGGACAGGTGCAATAAGGCGGCCATTTTGTGTCCCTTCTTGCATAGCATTGTATTTATTTGGGAACACAAGCATATAGAATTTATGGAGTTTATGTCATTTTCTTGTTGATGCATTCATGTAAAAACTGACTGAAAGAAGCACTTCAGAAAGTGTGGGCAGTGGACGTTTCTCCCTTCATCCTCCCACCAGTTCTCCCAGCATCTCTCCATCCATGTATCCTTCCCTCCCTCCCTCCATTCATCTATCATTTCCTTCCCTTCTCTACACCATGTAATTCATTTTTAAAGATGTGTTGTTGGTCATTTGTGTCACTTTTCAACATATTTGCATTTTGGAATCTTACACACACACACACACACACACACACACACACACACACACATCCAAAACCTCCATCCATCCCTCCCTCCATCTTAACGATCTTAACGAGCTGTGACATCACCGCCTCGCCGTTCTAACGGGCCGTGACATCACTGTGGTTGTGTTTATTGATTAAAACGCTGGCAGCCTTCAGGAAGTTGAAATAAGATCCCAATCCAATCACGGCCCGGCTTAATGCCATTAGTAGCTGCCATTGGCTGGCTGGTTGCTCAGTAACCTGATTAGCAGTAAAGCAGTTTGATGTTAATGAGATTTGCTCTTATTGGTGTCTGATCAAATCACATCACGCGGGCACGCACGCACACACACACACACACACACACATGCATAAACACACATACACACACACACACACACACACAGATATACACAGGCATAGGCATAGGCATAGACACACAGGTATGCATGAACGCATAAACACCAATACATACACGTGTACAAAACACACAAGTGTGCATGCACAAGCTTGCACATGCATAAGATGCACGCACACACACACACACACAGGTTTGTTGCAGCTGAATGCAGCCTGGCTGACTGACTGCATCAAAACCTCCAAAAGAGAAACATCTCAACACGCAGAAAACACAACAGGAATGATGGTGCAAAAAAAAAACGAGTGGAGACAGAAGGAAGAGAGAGAGAAACAGAAGACAGGACGATGAGTCTTTGCAACTTCTTGGTTGTGACCCAACGCTGAGTCACAGGATGTTTTACGGTGAGCGCCCCCCCAAAATGATTCCGTTAAAGCCGCTGGCTTTCGTTGCTCGACAACAAAACTGGAACAGAGAGATAGAAGGGGGGAAAGATTTAGAGCTAAACAGAGAATCCAGGTTCCGCAGTAACGGCGACGGCATCAATCTGCAGCGGAAAACTCCATCAATCCCCCGGAATTGATCCGCGGGGAGAGGCGAGGCTAACAGGCTAAGGCACACCGGCCGTCCCGCGCTCCGAGATTCCCCATCCAAGCCACGTAGGCCTATTTATACATCATCAGCGAGCCGCACTTACACATCTGTTTTGTGTTTCTGTCAGCCTGTCGTAATGTCAGTGAGCTCGAGCCGAGGCGCACTTGGCTGTCTCCGCTGTCAACAGATTGGGAAACGGGAAGAGTTGATTACATTGTAACGATAGCGAGCATAAAGAGGCAGCGGGTGCCATGATCGGCATAAATATATAACTTCACGCTACGGATAATAAGAGAAAACGAAAACAATATAATCGTCACGTTGAGTGTTGGGAGCGTTTGAAGGGTTTTATTCCGAGATGAGATACACGGTAAGTTTTACAAAATGATTGATATGATATAATATCTAAATATTTTAGAGACTGAATGGTGAATTTCAGGTAATGGGAAGGGAGGTAGTAGCACCTACATGTTCCAATATCAGGTGACTCCAGGATTTTTATGTCAGTGTTGAACTATATTTGCCTCTACGCTGCTGTTTTTTGAAGGCCAATACCATTATTGATTTTTGTGTTGAAGCAATTTTTGTGTGCAGATTTTTGAATTTTATTGAATTTTAAGTATTCAGTGTTTCCCCTAGGGCTTTATTAATGCCAGGGTGGAAAAGCCTCTGAAACAGCATTTAGACCATCACGGGACTCCGAAATTAGGGTTAGCAGTCATTTAATGCAGGGTGACCCGTCCCACAGATTCAATTGGTAGGGGACACTCTGGGATACATTAGGCCTGTAAATGATATATAACATTATTGAACATAATACATCGATTTTCTGTTTTATAATTGTATAGCTGTGGTCAGGGAGGAACCTTACCACATGACTGGCCGATATCCAATATTAAATAAAAGGCCGATATCGGTCCAGTAATCCTACTTCAGAGCCGCACAGCTGACAGCACTGATGATTAATTTAACTCCCATGTGGGTGAATCTGTGGCTGTGACCCCTACTGGCCTGCAAATACAGTGCTAATTTATTACTTGAGCGTTATACACTATCAGTGAAACAGCACCCCATAGTGCAATTACTGATACAGATGTGTAAGATTTATATATATCTCTCTTTCTGTAAAGGAATCACTTTCATGTGTTAAGATTGTATAACTATAACAATGGATTGTGCAATGTCTTCTGATAATAAAAGTGTCCTATTTTATTTGCATTATCTGATGGTAAGACTATAGACTCCTTGGTATTGGCTACTCGTATTCCTGTTCCTAGCAGTAGTTGCACTTGAAATAATTCGAAACATATTTCGAATTTTGTATATTTTGGCGATTGTAAGCACATTTGTTGGACCATCTGATGAGGTAAACACTTGAAACATGATAACGAGGTCATCTTTGTTTTCTGGTTCCTGGTCAAAAATAGTTTTGTCTGGTCAGATTTGCAGACTGAAACATATTTCTACTCCAAACCCTTTGTCTTCAGTAAAAAAAAAAAAAAAGTGTTGCTAAAAGATTAGAGGCGTTATCTGCGTCCACGCTGTCCTAGAAAACACAATTATTTCATTATGTGCCAAAGCGCTCACAGCTGGCAGCCATGGAACGAACACACAGCTAGTCTCACTTGTTTTCCTAAATGAATATACAGCGCTTTGTAACTGAACCCTTCATCTGCAGGTCTGTTGTTAGTCCTGACATGTAAACTCATGCATGAGCACATATGATTTTCCCCATCCTTCCCTAACACACAGCTATGATCATCATGTTTTGGGTTTCGATGACTAACTCGACGAGCGGGGGGGGGCGCAGCCAACTGGCCGGGACCCAGTCGTGAATATTCATGAGGACACCGGCCCGACTGCGGAGACTCACGCTTAGCTTTTCTCCCCCCTGCTAGCACTCTCAAGTCGGTAATCCGGCCTTTCTCCGTCTCTGTGTTAGAGCGAGGTTAGGTTCAACGTCTAAGATGATGATTACAAGGTCTGGTTCAGGACTGAGGCGTTCCTCTACCTGCTATACTGTAAGTGTCTGCTTCACATTAAAGACAACAGTTAGAGATGGTTTCCCTGTGTTTTCCAACACAATACCTGCCAACTGGTAGTGTGTCGTGTGTGTGTGTGTGTGTGTGTGTGTGGGAGGACAGACAGCGCTTCTTGTGAAACGCTATAAAACATTGAGAAGTGGGAAAGAGGAGGAAATTAGACCGTGTGTGAGAGTGTGCGCATGTGAAAATAAGTGTGTGTGTGTGTGTGTTTGCATTTTGGGAGACGAAAATCCTGTCCCTTACAAAACAATGCGGAGGTAAAAACCTGTTTGTGGTTTTGTGTGTGTGTGTGTGTGTGTGTGCGTGTGCGTGTGTGTGTGTGTGTATAGGTGCGCGGCTCCTTTCTCTTCGTAGGTTGAAATGCCAACTCCTCTTTTCACTCTCCCTGATTCCCTTATAATTAATCAGCCATGCAATTATACTGCAGAATGGAGAGAGAACAAGGGAGGGGGGGGAGAGAGGGAGAGGGAGAGAGAGAGAGAGAGAGAGAGAGAGAGAGGGAGCATAAAAAGTTCTATCCGATCTTGTGTGAGAGAGCAAGAGAGAGAGAGAGAGAGAGAGAAAGAGAGGGTTTCTCTTGAAAGGTGATAATAAGGAGCCCTTAAAAGAACAAATGAAAATGTCATTTCTCCCCTCCGCTCCTCCCCTCCTCTACCCCCCTCCTCCCCCCCCTCTCTCCGTCCTGTGGAGGGATAATGAGAGGGAAAGGGAGAAAGTGAGGGAGAGCAAGTGTTTCTCAACATGAGACCTTTTGTCGAAACATCTCCAACACCCCCCTTCCCCCTCCCTCCCCTCCTCTCCTCGCCTCTTTTCCTCTCGCCCTCACGTCTCTCCTCCTCCTCTTCCTCCCTGCTCTCTCTCCTTCCTCCTCTCTACCTTCCCTCCTCCTCTCCCTCTCCTCACCCCTTCCCTTTGTTTTTCTTTATAAAGACATGTCTGCCACCCTCCCCCCCCCCCTCCCTCTCTCTTCCTCCGATACTCCATTATGCCGAACATTAATTTCAGGTTGTTATCAAGCCGACAGGTTCGGATTGGACAAGAGCGGAGACTATGTCCCGCTCTCAGCCAATAGAAAGGTCAGGTTATTATGGTAATAGGACGGGGGGTTTAATATTAGAGCGACTCCCTTTGTTCCAGACAAGTTCCATTACACTGGAGAAGCTCTCATTACAAAGAGGCTGCCTCGCTCTGGCTCTGTTTGATTGGGGGGATAACACCGGATCCCGGGGGGGGTGGGGGGGGGTGGGAGGACTGTGGGAAACACTCATCTTCCCTTTAAAACTGCAAGGCGTGTGTGTGTTATTTACCTGGGTATAAAGGTTAAACATATGACTGAAATAACCATGTTATTGCTTGATCATATGTTGTATCTCCACATATTATTTTATTTTTTTATCGATATGCATGATACACTTATGAAGAGAATATCCCTGTAAAGTTATTCATTCACCCATCACCAAACACGCCACATTGAAATGTAAAACTCATTCAAATTGAGGTACAGCTAATATAACAGACATAATAGCCATAATGAATAATGATCAAAATGATAGGTTTATTTATATAGCAGCATTCATACATAGAATGCAGCTCAAGCTCATTAAAACAATAAATGGATTAAAAACAGTAAATGGATTAATGGAGCCAGGGGTGGAGCTGCAGCCCCTCCAGGGTGGGCCGGCCGTCAGGACACTTGACTTGACTTCCTCAACAAATCCTGGCAATCTGGAGAGAAAACCAAGGGTCAAAGATTAAGATCAATGATCAGAAAACAGACAGAATGTTTGATGGATAGATTTCTGGATTTCTGTCCATTGGGTTGTTTTGAATGTGAACATAGTAGGTGTTAAAAGTGATACAGTATAAATTCAATTAAAAAGTGACCTGGCAAACCTACAATCATCCCAACGTTATATCAGACTTTCTCTTTGTTTTTGTTTGTTCATTAATTATAGCGTTCTCCAAGGTCTCGGTGTTTGCCGCCACTTTTCCCAAAACAAACCTAGGAACTCCTCCTCTAATTCTAATTGGGTAAATGCAAAGTGATGAAGCCCTTTGTCTAGAAAACAAACTGTGTGTGTGTGTGTGTGTGTGTGTGAGAGGCTTACGTTGGGACAGCTGATTGCTGATCTCAGGGTTGCAGAGGAGGATCTCGCTGGTGACGTAGAAGTTGAAGGAACCGGTCACCATGGTGTATAGCACCACACCCAGCTGCCACACCGTGAATGGCTCTGCCCTGTACGACTGATGCTCCATTATTATATCAAGTGGGATATATACAGAACTTTCATCCGAATTAGGTTTTCAAAGTGGCTAATGCTAACTGGCTGCTGTCCCATCACAAATACATGCTAGTCTCAGTAAACTACTTCACAGCATCCAGTGAGTGTGTGTCAGTGCTGCAGGTTGATAAGCCAGCTCAGTGTTGCTCACCTTCTTTTTGAGGCTCTTTCACATTGTAAGCGATCGCCACTGAGAAGCCATTGATTCTCAGTGAAAGGTGAGCAGGGAGCCGCGGGCAGGAAGCGCTCCTTCTTGCTGTGTGTGGTTTCACTGAACTGTACTTGTACCGGTGTTGTCTGAATCATGTGGGCACACAAGATAAATAACCTTACACGACTCAGCGAGTACAGATTCTCTACAGTCCCACAGTGTGTTTGTGCAGTAGAGTGGGAGGGGGCTTCCCGGTGGTACCAGACAGGTGGAGCAGGCGGCTAGTGAAGATATGGTTTCTACTAATAGGGATCATGACGGAAAACATGTTATTTGGGCCCAGGGTTCAACATACAGAACTATCCCTTTAAATCAAATCAGCCTCTTCCATAAAAAAAAATATATTGGTCTGAATGTGAGACTCTCATTGACTCCCAGCCAAAATGGAATCAGTCTGCTCAACAGTTATTTCCAGTGGAAGTAAGTGGAAGTGAGAACTATCGCTTTGCCTGTATACTGTCTACCATTAGTGGTCATTCTTTGGCTGAACAGACAAAGAAAAGAGCGCCACCTACAGAGACTCAAACTGCATCAACAGGAAATCCGAGGAAAAAAGACGTCACAGTCCCGCCCACACTGTTTGATTGACAGGTGATCTCTGGCAAGTGCAACGCTCAAAGATGTCGAAAAAAACTTTAACACCAGTACATTGAGAGTAGATGCTGTTTGTGCTGTTTCTCCTCCCGACCCACTTTGCGACAAATGTGACGGTGCCTGAAAATAGAGGCAGAGTGGAACCTCTCTCTCTCTCTCTCTCTCTCCGCTTCTCCCTCCTCCTTGGTGTTCCCACGGAGGAGCGGGGATGTGGCAGACAGGCTGCGTGGGTCTGCAGGCGACACACTGCTTACCGCCTGAGAGAGAGAGAGAGAGAGAGAGAGAGAGAGCTGAGGACGATGCCGCACCGCAGCTGCAGGGAGGCTGAGTCCAGCTGGACCGGACTGATCACAGATCAGCAGAACACACCGTGGAATCAGACAAGACTATTACCAAAGATAGAGGGGCTTTGTGTGTGTGTGTGTGTGTGTGTGTTTCTGCCTCTGTCTCACTTTCCCAGTCCATCTGAAATTGTGTGTGTGTGTGTGTGTGTGTGTGTGTGCGTGTGTGTGTGTGTGTGTGTGTGTGTGTGTCAGAAGGGGACAGCAGATGGGCGATAGAGGAATCAGTAAATAAATCCTCGTCACATCGCAGAGCACTAATTACTGATTAACAACCACTGGACTGCTCTCTCTGTGTCTCTCTCTCTCTCTCTCTCTCTCTCTCTCTCTCTCACACACACACACACACACACACAGGTTCAACACGTAAAAATTGAAAGTGAGATGAGAAGAGCATGAGTCAGAGATGAACAGAGGTAGGCAGACGGAAATGCAGATAGATAAATAGAAAGTGAGAGCTTGGCAGGAGAGAATTAAAGAGGGAGTGAGACAGAAAGAGAGAGAGAGAGAGAGAATTTGTTTTGAGAGAAAGTAAGAGAGAGGGAAAGAGAGAGAGAGAGAGAGGATGGAGGGATGCAGAGGGAATGCAAGTCTTTTGTCTTTTCATCACAGAGCGCTCATTGTTTCTAATCCACTTACGCACACTGTGGTAACACACACACACACACACACACACACACACACACACACACACACTGAACACACGGTTACAATTTAGGCATTTAGCTGGGCAACATACAAGTAGTGCAACACACACACACACACACACACACAAATCCCACGCTGGGATGTTCCATTTTCTGTTGTTTTATTGGACGGGAATCAAATCCATCTCAACAGAACTAGTGTAGTGTCTTTATCTCCCTATTGTCTGTTTTTTGATCTCTCTATTCCCTCCCTTACTCTCTCCACTCTTTCTGCCATTCATTCTCTTTATCCCATTTTTTTTCTCCTCTTCTGTTCCGATTTAGGTCTTTGGTGGATGAGATTAAACTAGTGCTCAAATTGTTCATTTCTGGGTGACTTTGGAGCTGTAAAAAGTAGTTCCACAAAAACCTCAGTTCTATCTATCTATCTATCTATCTATCTATCTATCTATCTATCTATCTATCTATCTATTTATCTATCTATATAGGAATACGCCACATGTTATCCCTCTCTCCTCCAATCTTTCCTGTCTCTCTCTGCTTTCATATATCTAATAAAGGCACAAAAAAAATGCCCTAAATATAATTAAACAAAAATTTGCATGAAATATGATAGTGTACTGTTTTGAACTAGCAGGGACTACTTTCCCTGCTTCTATAGGAAGTGAAGGTGGTGGGTGACGGGAGACTGTACAGCTACAAATCACTCCACAGTGGATGAATACGTGGTTTCTTACCTGAAATAGTTCCAGAAATACACCTGGATATGTCAGTTATTTTGAATTAATGATATTTAATTTTTTTTTTTTTAAATTATGAATTTACAGGCCATATGATAAAAAAACACAAACAACTTTTATTACTAAAAGGTCTGTCCTATGTTCTCATCACTTAACAGCAAGTTGACCAACGGGACGCCCTCCCAAAAAACTTGCTGTGTTCCTTTAAGAAGGACAGTGGCCATTGGGCCGGGTGGGAACTTTACACTCATTAGTCAATATAATGGACAGATAGAGAGCGAGGGGGAGGAAGAGAGAGGAAGACAGAGAGAGAGGGAGAGGTAGGGCGAGAGCTTGAGTGAATGTGTCCCGCACTTGATCGTCCTATATTACCGCTCTAATAGATAAAGTAAAAAATGCTGAGTTGTAGTTTTCCCCCCTCTCTCCCGGACCATCTATCTCACTAACGGCTGCAGCCTGTGGAAGCAGCTATTGCTACAGGAAATTACCATAAAGCTTTACTTCCTCCAGGACTGACCATATTAGCCTTATCTCCACCAGAAACTACTATATATGGGCCATTTCCACTGAAGCAGTCAGATGAGCGCCGCATTGTGGCTTTTCTTCTTTTCGGAAAATACAATTTTAATTGGAAAGTTACATGGGCTCTTTGTGCGCTGATTAAATCCGGTGACCTCTGGACCCATGAAACCCATTCAAATCTCACTGTAGATTTTCAAAAAATTCAGCACTTTTCAGTCTGAATGTAGAGCTGTTTGGCTTTAATCGTGAAAAAAAAAGGTTTTTGGAGATATGAGATTTTCACCTGACAGCAGAAATATGAGGCTCCTTTCACATAATGGTGATACCCTCCATGAACGTTACATATATGGCTCATTTCAACCAGGAAGCTGAGAGCGGTAATGGTTTACATTAAGTGATATGGAGGTAATTCAATAGAAATATGTATTGTTAATGTTTCCTCTATATTTCACAATTCTTTGCATTTAATGTTTTTTTTCTACACCAGCAGTTATTACATTTTTCCCTCTGGGGTCTGAAGTCATTACTGTAAATTAAAACTAAAACTAAAACTGATTTGTTAAAGAACATTGTCATAAACTGACATAAAAATTAAAATAAGACTTTGTGGGAAAACTAAAAGTCAACTTAAGCTATCTTGTCTACTTTTAAAAGTAACAAAATTAAAATTAAAATATAAATGTTAGAATTTGTCTTGTTGTTTATGTGCAGGGTAAAAACAGAGGATGAATTTTGGGCAGGTAATTTTTGTCTAATTTTACTGAATACTAATTGAAAATTTTAAAAAGAATGATTTAGTGTTTATACTACACAATACCTGTTGCAAACGTACAACATAACTGTTATGAACTGCTGTCATTATACCTTTAAAAACCATCTCTACCAAAAAGACTAAAACGAGAACTGAAATAAAATTTTTGCAAAAACAAAATTTTGTAGGCTTACTTACAATGTAGCCTATTATATTCTTTGAGGACAAAATAATGTGAAGATTACGTTCCTCTACAATGAACAGATCATGAGACAATACCACAAATTTGATCTGTTTTCACCTGTCCATCATGTGAAAAGTTTAGCTTTAGGTTATGTTTAGGCAGGTAAAACAGCTTTGGTTAAGGTTAGGGCAAGGTTTGCTGAACATGAACTTGAATGAAAGTAGAAAACCTCTTGGTAAATATAAACACCCATCCATCAAATCCATCCGTCCATCCAATCTGACCTTGCAGTTTTTATCATTATTATGGAGAGCAAACATCAAGCGAAAAAATTGCCAGAAATGTGTTTTGAAGCCATATCTAAAAAAAGATCAGGGGAGCATTCGGGACCAACTTTCCCTTAAAACTGACTGGCTCACTATTTCCCTGTTATACCCATGCAGAGTGCATTCCTCCCACCACACACACACACACACACACACAGACACACACACACACACACACCACAGAGATCATCCTGTATCCTGCTGTTGCTACAGAACGGACCAACAGCTGCTGACACCAATATCACTAATGACTGACCCCTCACACACACAGACACACACCTGACCTGGCTACCATGTGGAGCAGCATGTGTATATACCGTATGCGTGTATCTGTGTGTGTGTGTGTGTGTGTGTGAGTGTGTGTCAGATGTGGGTCATTGTGTATGTGATCTGTTTATTATCATATTAATTCTAATCAGCATCTGTCTGTCTGTTCACATCACAGCTGCCCTAGCGTAGATCTAGAGAGACTAGAGCAGACTATTTCGGACAGAGCAGACACCTTTTATTTTACTACATTTCTTCTCTTTCCCAGCAACACCCTGCTTCACATTCACCCAGTTACACCCTTCACACCTGGGAGAGGTAAGGAAGAACAATAGTAGTTCACTTTCCCCACCAGTTTCCCCTGTATTCATTCATCAGTGGAGGGTGTGCTGGCACTGAACACGGGAAAAATAAAAAATAAATCGTGTTCGACAGCAACCTGGTGTTAGGAAGCATTATCTAGTAATGTTATATGTAGAACAAATGCAGTATACACAGGTAGCTTAGCATCGATCAATAAAATCCGACAGAATCAGCGAAAATTAAACGTGTGCCTCCAATAACAGCCCAGCTCTAATGAGCACTGAGTGCTTTCTATTAATGAAGTGTAAAGTATGTGTCAAGTATGTTGCTCTTGTGAGGAATTAGTGCTTTGCGCATAATAAATTATCCAGCGATGGATGGAGACTTCTGGCTCGGCAAATGGCGGAGCAGGAAGCAGGAAGAGCTCTGCCACCTCGCATAATTTATTCGGTCATTTACCAAAGGTATTCATCAAAAACCTGCTTCAAAACATATTTTCTTTCTCAAATTCTGCGATATTTACAAGTTTGGCACCATGGGCAAGTCTAATGCACAAAAGTCGACAGCGACAGCAAGCAAGAAGGTGAGTTAGCATGCGACGCTCTAGCTAGCAGCACATGGCGTTAGCATTAGCCCACCAGTAAGACATGCAGAACCTGTTTGCTAGCATAAAAGAACGGATTAAATTTGAAGGCACAAATTTCATCTAACCATTTTACCATCGCTACACACGACAGATGAATCTCACTAGAGGCTACGTGCTTCAACCTTATGAAGGAAAACAAATATTTGAAGCTAAACCACAAATCCACATGGCCTACCTGAGAAAAATCGAAGGTAAAACAGGGATGGATGTGTAATAACAACCAGAATTACCCCCATCCACCAACAGAGATATGGGAAACACTGTTCATTCTATTCATGGCGTTTCTATGATGATCTATCCTCCACATCTGCTGACCTCAAGCTCAAAGAGATTAAATATGACCCAAGCTTATTAGGATGTTTAATTATTATAATGCCCTCATTATGTTGCTACTGCTACTGATGCTATATTATTGTTTACCTTTATTTAACCATATAGGTTAGTTGGGCATTTACAGCGACGGCCTAGCCAGGAGGCAGAACTGAGAATAAGCCACAAAGAGTAAAAATCAATGAAATGTAGGCTTGTGATGAAATTCAAAGCATACAGAGCATACGATATGGGTAGCATGCAACTATAAAAGCGCACAATGTAGAAGAAGAAAGGGGCCTACATGCTTTGGAAATGTAAGGAAGGCAGCAGGTGCAGGAACCAGAAAGTGTTTTGACTAGCCTATTTTTAAAGGATATGGCTGGGATGAAAAGATCAATTTTCAGGGATTTTGGAACTCATTCCAGTCACTGGCAGCGGCGCAGTGGAGTGGGTTACAGCCAAAGGAGGTGCGAGCTTCGGGGGGGAGGAGAGGAGAGGAGAGGGAGGAGAGGAGAGGGAGGATGGTGCTGGAGCTGGTGGAGCTGTGGAGTGGTGAGCTCAGATAAAGGTTTTGCCAAGGATGGATTTGTAGATGAAATTAGTGAGTTGGTCTGATGAATGACAGCACACATGACCTGTAGGACAAGCTGTCACTCATTAATATTTATGAGAATATCAGTAGAAGAGGCTCATTATAATATGCAGACCAAGTTGATGTGAAATTTACATTGTGTAAACAACTACGCATCTTTTTTTTTTTACCGCTAACTTGAAACCAGCAAGTCTATTCTGGAGCAAAATGACTGAAATGTTGTTTTTGGGGTGAAACAGAGTTTTTCAAGGGGAAACAAATTGAGGAAAGTCGAAGCAGGCAAAAAAAACAACAAAGGGAGGACTGGGTGAAAAGATTAAACCAAGCATAGGATTTATGTAGTTTATGTAACAGGAACCTTTTTTAAATTAGCTATTAGCTACGACTCGTGTTAGCTGCCATGTTATCTGAATGCCACCTAACCTAATTTATATAGCTGACTAAACTTACTATTTAGCCATTCATCTAGGTTAAATTAAAAGGCTTTCAGCTTGCTAACACTGATAGGAAGCTAGGAAGCTAACGTAGTTCCTCACAATCTGTGAGAAAAAAATGTATATTAGCTGCTTCCTTGCGAGGAACTGTCTTCCACAAACACAGTTATTTGATGTCTGCCAGTTTTTCCCAATTCCAACATGAATCAGCCTCTTCAGCAAACATTCCTGATAGAAACCGAAAGAATCTGAATCTGTTTCCCCTCGAAAACCTCTTTTTGCAGAACCAAACACAACATTTTATTGTCATTTTGCTCCGGTGTAGACTTGTGGCGGTTTCAAGTTAGCGGTCAAAAAGATATCTTCATATCTGATGTATTCCCTCCAAATCAGGAAGCGAGTAAGGTGTGGGCAACATTTCTTATTCCACAATTATGTAAAATGTGTAATAGAAGTATAAAGTTAATAGTGCTAAACTTCATTCATATGACACTTTACTAAAAGCACAGTTCACAAAGTGCTGAACAGAGCAAGAGAAACAAGACACAAAACAGACAAAAAGGAAGGGCAACAACACAAAATGAAAAAAATGAAAAGAAATTACATACATACATAAAAGCAAATTAAAAGTGTGTCACGAGAAGTGATTTAACAGATGGCACTGACTTTGCTAGCCATATGGAAATATATGTGCCAAACCATTGAAAAGCCAGAAAGGAAAGAATCCGTTAGTTAGGGTTAGGGTTGGGTGCAAACATATGTTTTAAATGACATCAAAGAAATATATGTGGGTGCATATTAACATGTTAGATATGAGGTTATTATCCAGCAGAAACGATGCACTGTATTGTACTTTAAGCCAGTAAAGCTTGAGAGGGAGGAGGGCTTGGTTCGGTCTCAATGTGAGAAACTTATCACTCTGAATGCAGCTTTCTGCTGTGGGAGGAGACTGGGTCACACACACACACACACACACACACACACACACACACACACACACACGCTCATGGTCGCATATGTGCACGGACACATGCAAACACTCACACACCCACACAGACGGCATGAATACATGGGCACATGCGTGGATATAAAAACACATAAATGACATACACACACATACACACACTCTCAAAATGCAATCCCTACACAGCCCTGTGCAATCACACTCCCACACACACACATACACACGCACACACACACGCGCACACACACACACACACACACACACACACACACAGTGCCTTGGCCAGCCAGATGTGAGAAGGATTAGCTAAGTTGGCAGTCAGCACAGAGCTCCTTATCCACTGGAGCTAATTCACTTTACTACGCTACTTCTCTCTCTCTCTCTCTCCCTCCCTCTCTCTCTCTCTCGCTCTCTCTCTCAATCTCTTTCTCCCTGTCTATCTTTGGCTTGATCTCTCTCTTTCGATCTCTCTGTCTTTCTGTCTCTCAATATCTTACTTTATGTCTGTCTCTCTCCACCCCCCACCTCTCTCTCTCTCTCTCTCTCTCTCTCTCTCTCTCTCTCTCTGGTCCACTCCTCCATCCTCCCTCCTTGTTTTGGCTTGTAGGTGAAGTTGTCCTGGAAAGCACTGGAAGCTTTAAAGGCGCTGTTTGGATAAAGTGAGTATAAACGGGGGGCCACTACTCATGAAGGCCACTTCAGCGTCTGGGAAATCTGACCAAACATACCTCAACTGCATTGAAACCATTTGAAATCATATTCAGATATTTGAATTGAAATGAAAGGGATGTCAGCATGTTGAGACAAAGATAGCGAGATAAAGCTTTATTGATCTGTGCAGAGGTCAAAGGTCAGCTACAGAGCAGCACCCTTGGAGCTGGTAGAGATTCAAGTGTCTCCCGCCCCCCTGATTGCCATATGTCATTTGATGGACGCTACAGGCGAGTGCATACATTGCTTTGCATAATTGGCTCCGGCGGGACCGCCCCGAAACAACCTTCCAGCCTGACCCCAGACGACCCCGCAGAGCCGGACCACGCTCCGGCTAAACCAGAGCCTGCCGAGGTCTGAAAATACTCGGGCAAGCATCGGGCGAATTTCATTCCAGGGGGGTCGTCGCCGAGCTTTGATGCCCAGCGCACATTGCTGGACGCCGGACAGACAATTTTTCAAAGCGATCACGCTCTCCTCTCTTGTTGAAAATTCAGGCACAGTAAAAGCTGCACCGGTGCAGCACTGCCCTCCGCAGCACTAATTCATTAAACCATAAGGCATGGCAAAGGCCCAGCATATATATAGTGTCATTTGTCACCAAATGCTAGAATACCAGTTTGTATCGACAAAATTTCTGGGGACAACTGGAGCAATGACCGATAACAATATATTAGGGTTACTCTATGATAAATTATTAGACCTGCAGGTCGCCACACTATCAGCAAAGAGGGAACATTGGTCCTGAATCGTCCTCTGCTGATTTGTTATTAGATGTGACCTCCAAATACATTTCTAGCAATTTTTGCTTTCAGTGTTAATTACTTTTGCCATAACAATGATGAAAACTACAAGATCATATTTGGACTCTATAAAGGTAACGTCTGGCCAGTGTCACAGATTGCCATATCCAGTTAATACCCATAACCATGAACCTTGTTACAATGCTAAATGTTAAACTGCTTAGAGGATTCCTGTGATGTTTCATGTTGTTTAGAAGATGTGTTGTATATACATGATATTTTCAATTACTAACCATGAGTATGAATTTTCCTTACTGTCTCTGTTCTGCTTGTATTACTCTACTCTGCTATGTGTTGCTTTTTATCAATGACTGCTCTCGTTAGTTTTACCACTGGAAGTGTATGATTACTCCTACTTGAGAAATCCAGTCGCGCAACATCTCTCACTGCCATTTCAAGCCATAGACTGACCCAAAAATTGTGACATTGCTAGAATTTGATTGGGGCTAGACTAGAAATCGGCCCTGATATTGTACAGTGTGAGGTGCTTTACCCTGAAAAACTCAATCCAAATAAAGTGAAATTACAATCCATTTGCTAATTGCATTCATTCTCAAATTATTAATAAGTTAATAAATTGGATTCGACTGCCTTCGCATGCCAGAATTTCTTATATGGTTGAATTTTTAGAGGAAATCCACCAACTGAATTGATTGAATTGGAAGTGAACCCAGCCCCGCTACAATGTGTGAAGGATGGCTGAGCTGGCACAGAATGTCTGAGTGTGTGTGTGTGTGTGTGTGTGAGTGAGAGTGTGTGTGTGTGTGTGTGTGTGTTTGAGAGAGAGAGTGTGAGAGAGAGGCCGAGGGATACCTGACAGACTGACATGCTGTGTACGTGACACGTCACCGCATGAAACCTTAACCATGCTGTCTAGACACACATATACACACACACACACACACACACACACACACGCACACACACACACACACGCACACACACACACACACACACCTCTTACAATGACGGTTGTTAGAAGATGACAGGTGTGTTGGCTTAAAGACTTTGTCACCCTGCGACACCCAAGCTGTGTGTGTGTGTATGTGTGTGTGTGTGTGTGTGTGTGTGTGGAGTAAATGGAGTAGGTGTAACATGAGAAGATGGACAGAGTGAGTGAACAAACTAGAGAGAGACAGAAAGAAAGAAAGAAAAAAAGAAAGAAAGAAAGAAAGTAATAAAGAGAACTCAAATTTTCCATATTGCATCTTTGTCTCAGTCTTTTGATGTATATGTTTCAGTCATATTTAAGTTATTTTATCAATGTTTTGTTTTTGTTTAGTTTTAGCCTGTGAAATCTCTTTTTAGTCAACTTTTTTCTTTTTTTGTTGCAGTTATAATTTCATCCTCTCAAGTAGTACAGTAGACTCTCTAAAACATGATAAAAGTGAACTGAATTTTAACCTATGTCAGCTCGTCTCCTCATACATTTTCATCTTGTCATCTTGATGATGATGCAAAATCATTTCAGTCTCATTGTTGTTATTTGCACTAAAAGTCATGGCGTCTATTTTCATCAACACAATCAGTTCCATTCATTTAATCAACTTCCTATTTTGTAGCATGCAAGATATGACCGGCCTTTTCACAATGACTCTGAATAGATGTGAATAGAGGGTTACTCTCTCTGTCTCTCAGATTAATTCATTTCAATAGGTGTTTTATCTGCAAGACAAAAGAGATTGCATGAAAGAAAAAGGTGACAAAAGACAGTATTTGTTACAGAACAATTATAATGCTCAGAACCAAATAACATCATTATATTATTGTCAAATTAACTGTGATACCTTGGTATAATTATTGTAAACAAATGAGACCATGGTGGAGACGATTGGTCGCTTCTATCTCACACCAGTTAGTGCTAGTGTTTCTCCATATTAAGACTACATTTCCCATAAACCCCTTTGCTTGCTGTCACAAAGAGGATGTTCCTTCTTTGGTCAAAGTTTTTTCTCATTGTCTGAAGAGGATAAACATGTTGGAAGTGATATTTCCGTCGGTCTCTCACTCCTCCCACCATCTGCCATTGTGAGAAACTCTGAAAGCTTTAGCTCTGTTTGCTCTGGAAGAACAGCGCCCTCTTCCTGTTTTGTGCCATAAAGCAATCTGCCATTGTGCCGTAAAGCAACCCACCAGATTTCAGAAGACCAACCCGGTGTCACACAGTGTAAATCTTCTCAGTGATGGTATGGTAATTATACTAATACCTCAAAATGAGTGTGGTGAGAATTTATCAATGTTAAAATAATACATGTAACACCTTTAAGTCTACGCAACTTTACTCTTCATTCAGTAAGTGTTACTATTCCCCCTTAACTTGTGATAACACCTATTAAATATGCTGCTACTATTTAACCCTGAATTTCTCGCTACATATTTTGAGGCTTGGGTCGATGATCTAAGGGTATTTTGTGCTTATTTTCTCAATGTAAGTGGCTCCTACTTCTTTATATCGCTTACAGTGTAACAAGAAAGGAGATTTGTTCTCAGTTTCCCCTTTGAAGACAAAATGAAACCAGCTTGGTCTCCCCGGGTTGCCAAATCTGCCATGTTGTGTTCACTGACTCTGGACATTGTCAGTGACTTCCTCAGTTTCTCTTCTTCTCTCTTTCCGTAACATTTCTCCCCTCTCTCTCCTTTGTACACGATCAAATAAAACTTTATTGACTTTATTACGGTTTTATATGAACAGTTTCCTGCTTGGAAATGATTCATGTTATGTGACTCATGTTTGTGGGGTTACTGTAGTACAGTGGTGTGTGTGTGTGTGTGTGTGTGTGTGTGTGTGTGTAGGTAGTGACTCGTGAGAATACAACGTTCCAACAGATGCCGAACATCAATGATCGCATCAAACCACGACAGGAATAACAAAACTTTAATTTCTTCTCCCCTCCTCTCCAACTTTCCCTTGTTCACTTGACCTTGTTTTAGTCATCTGTGATTCATTTTCTCCTTTTCCACCCATTTCGTGCTCTCCCACTCTTATCTCTCTTTTTCTTCCTCGTCGATGTCTTTTAACAGTGTGAAAAATGAAACCCCCGTCCAAGTCTCCTTTTCTTTTCTTTTCTTTTCTTTTCTTCTCTTCTCGTGCCTGTTTTGCTCGATGGTACGGTCCGCTTGGTTCAATCCACTCCCACAGGCCGCTATCACATAGACAGATGTCGAACTAAATCCAAAATTACTCCCACAAAGACAAAAGAGTGGAAAAGAGTGGAAGCAGACACACACACACACAAATACACACACACACCCACACACATTCCCTGCAAACAGTTTTGGCGATGAGGTGTTTAAGGTTGTCACTCTTCTCCAGCCTAAAGGAGAAGAAGCCAATTCACAGTTTTTAACATTTATTTCCCCCTGTTTCCCCAGAAGGCTAATTAGCTCTTTTCCCCCAAAACACAGCCAAAATTCACACATTTCAACAACAAAGAGCATTGCATTTTTTTTTTTCATACAAGAAATGACGCTGCAAAAATGTTCATCTTCACATATGAGTCCAATTTCGTTTTTAAATAGTTCTCCTTTCAAAAAAAGACGGCAAAAATCAACTTGTGTTAAAGCAGTCCTGCTTGTTTCAGTAATGATCTTGATATATTTGAGTGCAGATTGCCCTTTAGCAACAGATCAGGTAGCATTTATATGAATACAAATAAAGCTATAGTTAGTTTGAAGTCCTACAGCAACACCAAACATAGACAGGGAAAACATTTAAACTTGTCATAGTTCCATTTTGTAGCACAGCATTCTTTTATATATGCAACAAAACTGCATGGGATATTTAAACAAAAATCGGACACATCCTTGACATTGTGTTAGCAACTTTGGGACGATCACTTGTTGAAAAAAAGCAACCCCTTATTTTGCTCTCCAATGCAATCACAAACACAGAAATGATATTTTCTGTTCATTCTTCCTTTCACAAGCAAGACAACGTGGGAAATGAGATTTTAACGTTTTGATGGTTCGCTTAATAGAATGCCACAAACATCCCCGCCGCTGACAGGCGAATCCAACGGCGGCTTAGAGACATATGGCTGACATATTGACTTTCATTTTGTATTGTTGATTCATTTCAACATCGCTCACTGTCGCTCACCGCTATGTAAACCATTTCACCCCGTAACTTCCAGGATTTTACTTTCCCCGCATCCCTTAAATATGTCATCTTGGCGTTTTCAATATGCTGATGCGTTGAAAAAAACATAATTACCTTAAGTTCATCATTCACTATCTCTAAAATACAAAGGATCCAGTCTATATGTATTATCATTCTGTCAACCAAGGGATTCCATTACCTAGTGTCCTTTAAAATAATATTGGAATTTACTTTAATTGTGTGCTATCAACCACTTGGCGAAACTAGATGCCACTTTTTTTTTGCAAATGGTGGATGTTTCATTTTGATGAAATAAATGAAACTACTTCCAACTGTTTCCTGAACTAATTGAATGGAGTGGGAAAACCTACCAGCATGATATACATGGTCCATTTAAGTCTTATATTGATATGGTAAAGGTCTTCTCATCACTCACAATGTTCAAAAGTAAACTTAAAACTCCTATGTTATCTATCTTCTATGAAAAATTATTCCTAGAATAAAATATACATGATTACCCATGCACTTTCCATCCTTCCATCCTATCCCATCTCATTAATTCACTGCTATTTTGGAACTGTATGTCATGAAAGCTGTATAATTTCTTTATGGCTCAGCTGAAGACCTATAATAAGCCCTATTGGGGTTCACCTCACACAGTCTGACACATTAATCTTTTGTGCTTTGACTAACTCACTGCTATTTTATTTAAATTTCTCACTGTGCAAATAAAATCGAATGTAATCTAAGGGTGTGTTCCCACAACTCTTTTTTCAAACTGTGACTGCGAATGGAAAGCAGCCGCTATGGAAAAAAACGCTGTGGCTGGCTGCTTAATAGGCAGAGGGGCTCGCTTGCTAAAATTGAGGTAAGTTCAAAATTCAAGAGGACGCCACATGGTGTCGACCAGTTTGTTGTGCACCGACTAATCACAGAGAATTTCATGCTACGTGGGCAGCTGATTGGCTGCTCTGCCCCCATCACCAAAGGTCAGCACAGGCAGTCCTCTCTTCCTAAACTCGCGGTACATGCAACATGCACACATGTATCTATTGTTCATTTATGCAGAGTATCTGCAGGTTTCAGAAAGCCAAATTTAAGACTTTACACTGCTGCCTGGAATTGAATGTAAAAAGAAGAATTTAAAAATCAATATAAAGAAATTAAAAGTTGGCAAAAACAGCCTATTTTTGAGTGAAGCTAGTGAAAATAAATGTGAAAAAAGGACAATAGCACATTTATTGTTAAGGGGCATGAAGTGCAATTGTGTTTAGTCAAGTAGATACAATGAAAAAAACATGTTTTGCATATTGTACAACTATTCATTCAACTAATCTGTATTCATGTAAGAGTGGGCATGCAGCACAAAGAAACCTGTCATTGCATTGCAAAAAACTTTTTGATACTGTTTAAGGCATTACACTGAGCTTTTTTCAGACTTTGAAAAGACCCACGGATCCCCTGTATTATAGCCTACATGTATTTCATGATGTAAACAAAACACCACACTTCATCACCAGCGGAACAGAGCAAACAACAGAGAAACAAAGTGTGTATTGTGTGTGCTTTTTCATATTATCAGTCCAAAATGTGGTTGAAGACTTATGTGAACATGCTCTAATACAGTATTCTAATACAGAAAGGACAGCAAGGTGACCAGTCCATCCATCCATCCATCCATCCTACAGCCCCTCCACCAGTCTTTTCAGTGAACAAATCACTCCAGCTACACTACAGATGCCCCCTAGACTCAGTATGCCCACATCTATAACTCGCTCCCCCACACTGAGTCGGCTCCACTGCAGTCTGAGGTGAAACAGACATGGCAGGATGAGTGTCATGGCCGCCCCGGTCACGCTGCCCGTCAAACCCATCAACAGGGAGAACCTGGGCACCAGCAGGGCCAGTAGATATGACGTCATCAGCAAGGCGCCGCGGACCAGCAGGGCAGGACGAGATACATCTCTGGAGTAGGACGAAGCAGCAGCATCTGGAGATAGATTGAAGCAGAGTAGTTGAAGGCATACACACACTTCCAGGTGGATAAGCTCTTTCATCAACATATTGAAGTTTGGTGGCAGTTTCTGACTTGTCTTTCCTGTATTTCTTCAGCTGTGCTGTACTTGGTTTAACGTGTTGAACTCTTAGTGCTTAGTGAACAGTACAACCTTGCACACTAAACACTTAAGATACTGAACACACAGGTGAACTGCTACCTATCTTCTCTTCACACTATGCACAAAACCTAATTTGCTGAAATGTTGGTGCATTCCCTTAGTGACCTTGTAACACTTAATCTTTCATTCCATTGTTTCAAAGATAATTTAGGTAGATGGCAAGGGTGCCCACTGTCACCTTTTTTTTTCCTAAGAGAAAACTGACTGGGCACACAATTTCCTTTTTCCAGCAACTCCCTGCTTCATATTCATACAGTTACACACATTCACCTGGGAGCTGCCCAGTACAATCACAGTCTTCTACTGTTGACCAATAAAGCAACTCCACTGGGGCAAGTGCCTTGCTCTCGGGCAACAGTATGAGGGAGGGGAGAGTGTTACTGATTCTCCACCCGTATTTTCTTCTTTCTTTACTGCTGTTCCAAAGAAGATTTAGAAATTTATTAAGGAAATGATAACTGCATAGAATCATGTGTTATCTATATATTGGTTATTAGAACTTGAAAAAAGGAGATCAATATTAACATTGCATCGGCACTAACCAAACCTAGGCTCGTTTCACATTGGACATCCATGGGCAGATCCATTGGTTCCACAATAGGTGGAACCAGTGGATTTTACTAACCCTTTGAATAGTGGGTTTTACTAACCCTTTGAATATAAAAGAGATCTATCAGTCACCTCTGAGCAGACAGGTTTGTAGGATTTCAGCAGCAGAGTAGAAAGGCAGAGGGTAGGACAGCAGGGCTTTAGCCAGCAGACACAGGTTGACTAAAGGTCGAAGGTCGGAGGGCAGGTTGTCTGTGATGACCTCACTGGTCTCCACCCCCCAGGTCAACACAGCCTAGTGGAGGAGGAAAACAATCAATAAAAACAATTTGCCTGTCCATTCATCCATCCATCCATCCATCCATCCAGGTATTGAACCAAATCTAAAGACCTTTTTTTTGTATTTTTGTCAGCATTTCATTACATTTGCTGACACTGTTTGGCTGTCTCTGTTGTCAACAAATTATAAAATGGTTAAAATTATTAACTATAGAAATTGTCAGTGTTAATTCTGAGGGTGTAAAAATCAACACTATGCCAGTTTAGTGTACTTTAAGTCTTAGGTCCCTATCACAGTTAATTCTACACTTTTGTCAACCCTAAATATTGTCACTTATTACCACTTACTATCGCTATAAAACATGCTGTTATTCTTTTTATTTGTTAAAGGGTCTCTGATCTTGTGTATTGAATTTATAATTTGTTGAGCCCTGAGGCATTTTTGTTGCCTTCGGGCCCGATTCATAAAAGGTTTGTTTTGCGAATCTCAATTTCTTTTCTAATTCGTCATTCAAGGTGTTTTCTATTTGTTTTTTTAGTTCTTTTATCATCTTTTTGTTGTTGTTTCTCTAGTTTTCTCAATGCTTTCTCTAATTCATCGTATTTTGTCCTCTTCATCTTATTTAAATATGCCGTTCTTGAAATTAGTCTCCCTCTCATTATTGCTTTAACCGTGTCCCATACGATGGTTGGGTCTACTTGACCATTCTCGTTATCTTTTATACAATCACTAATTTCTTTCTTAATCCCCTTTACAACAATCTTATTGTTTAAAATACTGATATGTAGTCTCCATAATGTACTCTTCAGCCTGTTATTCAAGTGTATAGTTAAATAAATTGCATTGTGATCTGATACATTTGCTGTTCCTATTGAGCACTCCTTCACCCTGTGTCTATCTATAGTGTTCATTAGGAAATAGTCTAATCTGGAGTGCGCCTGATGGGTAGCTGAATAGTGAGTAAAATCTTTTTCTAGTGCATGGAGGTTCCTCCAAACATCGAACATACCCATCTCTTTAATTAACGTATTGAGATCTTTTGAATGCTGTTATGCTTTTTAATTAACTACAGAGTTAATGTCTACCATACAGTCCATCTAACTATTCATTCAATGAATTCTAACCTATGGAAGCAATACAAGCTTTACACTCTCTAGAACCAGATGCTGCTAACCAGTAAGGAGAAGGTTGTTTTCATGATGCAGGCAGCAGCATGGGTCCATCCCAACATGGCGCTGAACTGCCCTCTGTCCTCCATACTGCCCTCTAGAGGAGGGAGGAAGATCTGGGAAGTGTAGGAGAAGATGATGACACCCACAGAGACCAGGAAGTCCTCAGGCTCCACGGACAGAGACAGACAGGACCAGGACCAGCTCCTGGCTCGACTCACACAGTACAGGATCACCAGCAGGCTAGCAGACAATCAGAGAAGAAAGTATTTTAGGAAGCTCTCAGATTGACATAAAGCATAAAATAAGAGGTTAAAAAAAACCCAAAACCATATCCTTAAGAAAATGGAGAGATATAAATGAAGAAAAAAATCAATGGAAGAAAATATAATAAAGCAAAATAGAACAATAAAATAATAGAATAATGGAATATTACAGTCAAATTAAATGTTGAACACATCACACATATACATCATAATACTAATACATTTAACTAGTTTTACTTTTTCATTTATTCATATACCTGATCAGTATATGAGCCAGGGAGCAGAGCAGGCTGAGGGTGGAGACTGGTCTGAGATCAGTCAGCAGCAGGCAGGGCAGCAGAAACATCAGAGAGACCAGTGAACACACTGATCTAGGAACAGCCATTCCTGATAGACTATCAGACAACAGACTGGTGGAGACGACTAGATAGAGAGTACAGGTCATCACCAACTCAATCACCTGGAAACAGACACAGAGAGAAATTGGTCTTGGACCTTGAAAAAGTTGCAGTCATGCCATTCCATTCCACTGCAAATTACATTAAACAACACATTAACAAGCACGTATATCATGTATCCACAACAATTGCATTGCATATCAGTCATCTAAAAATAATACACACGCATCAATGTAAAGTTCATATAAATCATGTACATGATTAAAAAACATAATATAACAAAAATAATATAGCAATATAGCATTAATAACATGTTTACTTAGAAATATACACTGTAAAAAAAAAAAGATCCATCTTAACAAGTTATTTAGTCCACAATTGAGTCTCAAAATCTTATTTTTCTGAAGTGAAAAATCTGTCAGTGGGAAGAGATAATTGAACTTGTTTCTAATGCAAATCAACTTCAGTTTTCTTGAATCAAGTGACATTATCTTGATACTAATCTGCATGCGATCTGCATTATTTCTAGGTATTGTCACTTGTTTCAGAAAATTGTCAAAACAGATGAAACAGCATTGGAAACAAGTGACATTGTTAATTGTTAATCAATTCTAGACTAAATGACTTGTGAAGATGGACATTTGTTTGCAGTGTGTGTGTGTGTGTGTGTGTGTGTGTGTGTGTGTGTGTGTGTGTGTGTGTGTGTGTCTTACCTGAGCTACATTAACCATCCACCCCCCCAGTCCAGCCCAGTGGGGCCACAGTCCCTTGCAGCAGGCCTCTGCTACGTCCTGGTAGCTGTGTCGGACACGCACCCAGCCAGACCCGCCACTGAAAGACACACATACCATAACACCATAATGCAGTATTTCAAATACAAGTTCCCATTCTAATCAATAGTTACCACTGTTTCCTTCCAACTGTCAAGCAAATTTTAAATGAACTTTTGAAATATCACAAAAAATGGAATGTGGTAAATAAAATTAGGTATGTTTTCATCAGCTGATGAACAGTTGAACAATAAATAAGAAAACTGGAAAGAGTCAAGGATTGATCAGTATTGGGCAAGTTATTATTGCTGTTAAATGTCAGCTTATGTTTCCCATATTTCATGCTGTCTGAAGACTGAAACAGAAATACACTTGGGATCCTAATGCACCAACTAATGCTCATTCAATTATAACAGGTGTTGTATACATGGGTCTTTGGCCACACCATGTCAGAATGTCCAAATCCAATTCTGAACTGTTATGCAATGACATTGAACCATTTGTCGGGCCAATCATGCCAATCCTACATCAATATTTGTCTGACAAGTCTGTTTCCATCACTTTTGATCACATGATTTTTTTATGAACATAAATGTTTCCTGCCTCAAACAGCCATAATCTTCTATCAAAATTGTCTGTCTCCATTCAGCCTTTCAGATTTACTAGTTCAAAGTCTGCATAAAAACACTTGGATGGAAACCCAGATAATTAAGCTATGGCGAGCTACATTTTAAAAGTAGCCTGTTTTCTTACTTCTTACTTCAGTTAAATGTTATTCCCATTACAAATTCCATAAAAACTAACATATATTATTTTTGTGCTACCCAAATCAAAAACCTACAATGAATGATGATAAATATTACTGAACTGAAATGAATTGAATTTAACGCATGGAATAGATCAGAATAGAATAGAATAGAATAGAATAGAATAGAATAGATTTCAATTGGGTTGAACAGTGTAGCAAGAGTAAACACTAGAGAACAGAAGAGAATGGAACATAACACATCCTTATTTGTTGTCGCTGTGGCAGTAGTGTTATTACTGCAGAAGTGAATACAAAGAAAATTTTTGTGTTGTTGGACCTACTCAATGTGAAGGCCTCTGTGTTGCTTTACAATATAATGTGTTTTATATTGTCCTTTCCTCTCACAATACAGTGTGTGTGTGTGTGTGTGTCTGCGTATTCTGTTTGTGCCACAATGGAGTTTATATTCCCTTGAACAGAACAGAACAGAAGGAGTAGACATATGTGCGCTTTACTAATATTCTTTGCTTGAGTAATAATCTGTGGCTTTTTTATATAAATAAAGGTCTGTCTTGTTGCTCTCTGTCGCTGATTGATAACACAATACTGATTTAACCTAGAGAGAAACTCAAGAAACTCAAAGTTTGAAGTTTGAGTTTTTAAAAGAAATTCAAAAAGAAACTCAAAGTGCATCAACAGAAAATCCAAAGAAAAAGACATCACAATACTGTGACGTGTTTCATTGACAGGTGATCTCTGGGCAGTGCAGTGACTCATTACACCCAATAGAATAGAGTAGAGTAGAGAATAGAGTAAACTATACCTGTGCTCCTCTTCATATAGACAAGCCACCAGAATCCTCCCTGTGTGGTTACAGACCCAGGCCGACAGAACCAGCAGAACCAGACCCAGATAACCTGACTGGACCAGAGCATAGGGCAAACCCAACACAAAGATACCCTGGAGGGAGGGATGGAGAGAGAGGGAGAGAGATAGAGAGATAGAGATGGGGAGAGAGAGAGAGAGAGACAGAAACCTTTGCAACACATTTGTAAATAAAACACAGCAAAGCCACTGCACTACGGAGGCCTACTGAGGACAAACCTAGCAAAGCACCGTGCATAAAGGGGTAAAACAGCAACACAGCTGGCCCATGTGTATATATTGGTTTATATCATTATGTCTCAGTGAAATCTCACACATAGTTTCAGGATTGGTTATAAGGTCTGATATTGTTTATGGCAGGTTTAAGTGAAGCAATCTTATTACACTGGAGGATAGCTTCACTTGTTTAAAGACCTACTGCAACCATGACTTGCTTAAGAAAAAAATCATCGAATAAATTAATTCTACTTTATTTGTTTGGAGTGACGGGGAGAGGAGGAAGAAGAGGGGAGAGGAAAGGAAGAGGATGGGAAAAGAAGGATTGGATGAGGAGAAGAAGAGCAGAGAGTTCTGGCCTTATGCCTAGAGAGTTCGAAGGATGCAGGAGAGCAGGAGGAGGAGGAGGAGGAGGAGGAGGAGGAGAGAGGAGAGGAGAGGTTTGGCCCCTCACCAAGAGAAAACGCTGGAGACTGCCAGAGAGAGAGGAGAAGGGAGGAGAGGGAATAGAGGAAGAGGAGGAGGAGGAGGAAAGAGAGCCGTGACCTCATGCCTAGAGAGCCGGAGGTTGCGGGAGGAAGAGGAGGAGGAGGAGGAGGAGGAGGAGGAGGGGGGAGATCACAGGAGACAACAAGCTACTTTGATGGAGCTGCTGGTTTTTTAATGTTTGAACATGGAGATACACAGACTGAGAGAGCTATGGAAGCACATCAGTAGACTGTAGACACACACACACACACACACACACACACACACACATATACTGCGGCTACATACACAGACATGCACACATTCTCTCCCTTTCAAGTCACGATTTTGTAACTGGTGTCTGTTATGCATGTGTGTATGCTGATAGACCTTTGATGTTAAAATGGAGCTGCTCGGGATGAAAGAAGTTTGAGAGAAATGTGACGCCCAAGTATCTGATTTCATCTCCCCCCCCCCCCCCCCCCCCCTCTCTCTCTCTCTCTCTCTCTCTCTCTGTACTTCTCCTTCCCTCTGTGTATTCGCCAGCTAATTCCTCATTGGCTACAACCTGGATCGGCGTCCAATCACGAAGAGGTACGATATGAGAACCGTAACTCTGACTGGGTGGAGAAGAAGGGGAAGATGGTGATGAGTTTTCTATTTTTTTTTTTAGTTCCACCCCGTCACACACTGACACACAGACACCTTTTTTAATCTATATTTATTCAGGGGATGTTGACAGAGCGCCACATGCTCTTTTTTCAGCAACGCTTTACACTAACACAGAAACACACTGATACGCACTGAGCGGCTTCAGCGGAGCAGGAGCATGGAGCGTGATTTGCTCAAGGGCACTTCGGAAGGCAGAGAGTCACTTATTTGCTTCTCCTGTCTAGAGTTGCCCTTTTCCAACCATAAGGCTACTGCAGCCTGGTCTCATGAAATGTTGTGGAAATGAGCACCGTGTCTTCAAATGCAAATACTGTGCATGAAAAGTGAGAGAAACATGACTAGAAACAGGTGCAGTTCAACCTGGGTTCAATTCCCAACTCATGCTAACAAAATTTCCACTGTGAGGGCAGTTGTGATTTTTTTTTTTTTTTTACGTTTTTCTTATATAATCATGACAAAAATCGTACCCTAACCTTAACTAAGTTGTTTTACTAAGTCTAAACTTAACAGTTAGCTGACGTTTTCACTCGATGAACAATGTTGAAAAATGTTGGGTCCAATTCCTGCTATTGTCACATGATCCTGTCATGCTGGAGGAACAATCTTCACATTATTCGTGTTCAGTGTTAGCTGCTACTACTTCCTATGATGCTGATCATGATGGAGCTACTGAAGATGATGATGATAATGATGAATTCTTATTATATTCATAACAATGACTATGGTGAGGATGATGATTCTGGTAAGGATGATGGTGATGAACATGATGATGACGATGTTCATGATGATGATGATGATGATGACAGGGTGATCTACCAATCAATGGGTGGAAGATGGCACTGAAACCCATCCCATTCCCATTTAAAAAAATATTTGCACTCATGGTACTGTAAGGTGCTTTGGCCAAATTAGTATGATGATGATGATAATTATGATGATGTTGATGATGTTGGCAGTAAGAAGTAAGAAGATGAAGATGATGATATTGTGAAACCTCCACAAGTATAAAACCTTATGCCTGTGCTATTATACTTTTTCAATTACATCAAAGTGAATGCTTAGTTAAGATCCTGCTAAAAAAAGATGCTATGGAGCAACGGCAACCATGATACATTTCCTCTTAACTATTTCAACCTTTACAATGCAGAGGAGAGCTGTATTGTGGTAACATTATTATGATTATTATTTACCACAATACAGGTTAATTATGGGATAATGTACCTCGAGCTGCTCATTAAACCCCAGAATAAGCCCCAGCAGAGTGATTCAAGACCCTGATGGGGAGCAGAGGTAAAATTATCATTGTTATTTACCACGGTAGTTTATAGTTTCATATATTCAGATACAGAGGGAAAATGTCAAATATCTTAATATTCGAAACTAACTTCCAACATTACTATCCTCGTCAGTTAAGCCAAAGAGACAACATTTGACTGAAGAAGCAACATCTACTCTCTATGTCATGAGATTAAATTAAATACTGAAATATATGATCTTTGTCAAGTAAAATCCCATTTGTTGGAGTAGACATTCTGCATTAGGATAACAATAATTTACAGCTGTTGTTTCACAATGTTGTTGCTCCTCATATAACTTCCTCTTATATTTCTTATTGTGTTTTGCTGTCTGGTTACTGGCTGCCTTCCTTACAAAGGTGATCCAGTTCTCTGCAGTTTTCACCTTTTTCTAAAGTCCCTGAAGGAAGACTTTGAAAACCACAGTCTTGTGTCTCTCAACTTTACCAGGTACCATGCCTTTAAGAAAATGCATGCTGGGAAAAAAATGGAGGGAAGTTTGAAGAAGTCTTTTGGAGCGTTTACAAGGTAACAAAACTAGAAATACTGTAAAGTCAAACTCTTGTCTGTGGAACATTATGTTTGATTGAAATGATATTTGATGCTCTGATGATACTTGAGTGAAATTATTTGTTGAAATAGACTTTCTAGAGCTGACATGATATTTTCCTCTATAATTCATTTCTGTTTTGTAGGTTGAATTTTGCATATAAGTTGGCTGAATATACTTGTTTTGTATAATGATTTGCAGTGTTTAAGGACTCGAGGAGTGCACTTCTTGTATTTTCATCAACTATGGTGATTTTTGTGTGTGCATAGACTTCTGAATTTGTTGGCTATCATTTGGGTTTATCAAGCAAAATGAACTGTTTTTAGGCTACTAACCAACTGGCCGACAGTGTTTTATTCAGCCTAGCTTTTCTGCGGGGTCTTGGGAAGAGTTTGGCAGCATGATGTAAATAACTTTTGACAGCAATCCTTCCCAAATAAAATGGGGCTAATTTCCATCTTCCTATGTCTTGTGTTTAGTCCCCTGCAGGTTTGATTTTTAAAATCACGCGTAGGGGAACTTGGATCTTGAATTTCCAACCTAGTTTAAGATAAAAATCCACTCAAAAACAGGTTTGATATGGGCAGCTCAATTAATATCGGTTAACAACAACAACAAAAAGTCTCTCCCAGAACTGGAAACAAAAGATCCAAATCTCTAATCTGGGATGAAGAGACACAAACCGGAGCTGCCTCATTAACATCCATTCAAAATTGGTTGTTAATGAGGCAGCTCCAGTTTCAAGCTGATTTTCATAATATTCCCAAGTCAGGGGCATTGGGAGCTGGCTAGTGGTTTTTGCATTTTTGGCAGCGAATTTGCTCTCTAATAAAAAGTGCATTAAGCTGGCAGACAGACACACATACTGGCATCAATAAACCACCAGTGGAAAATACATATTTCCATTCTAGCCTTGGTCGGAGATAATACCGCTGTTCTGCATCTCTCTCCATTATTAAGATACTTGGTAGCCTTTTAAGTGTTTCTGACAAGTGGATCCGTCATTCTTTAGACATGTTTTTTTATGCATCTTATTGAAATACATGGTAGTTGCTGTGTGCTCATCCATCACTGCCAGAGATTTTAGGGCAATTGTAGAGTTGCTGTAATCCATTGGATGAGGTTACTGATTACAATGTGAAGCAGGTAATGAGTAATCTGTAACATAGTACAGAAAGAGGGAGGCTGGTATTGTTTTTGGCAGAGCTGAGATCAAGCTGGCATCCAGAGAGATAGACTGGCTGACATTAATAAAGTAGGATTGCCTATGGGCGTGTTGACTGGTAGACTATTCAAATAGACTATTCAGACTGGAAGAAATGCTCCGCTCCACTTGATATTCCACAGGTTTCTGGAGGCAGACTAATGGATGAAGTTACAGTTTACTGGTTTATAATGGGTAATCAGTAATCTGGAATATATCACAGCCTGGGAGTAATAATTCCCCGCTGAACCATGGGAGGGAAGCCGGTGTTTTTCTGGCAGGGAGCTCGGTCTCTAATGAAAACTGGGGAGAAAAAAAAAAACCCTGGCACACAAATAGACAGACTAGCATCAATAAAACAAGCACCGAAAATACTTGTTTATCTACTAACAACCGTATGTTAGGATACGCATTTATCTCCTGACAACAATGCTAACGGTGATTAGAAATCAGCTTGTTTACAGCAATCTGACACACAAGCTTCTGATGGAAATTCACCTGTCCTGGTAATTCCCGGTAAACCTGCTTGTGTGTGTGTGTGTGTGTCTGTCTGTGTCTGTCTCCATTTCTAGGTGTGCATATGTGTGTGTGTGTGTGTGTGCTGTAATGACGCCCTAATGTCATAATGTATTCTCCATGGACGCAGTGACACGGTTCCATTACAGCACAGTTATTCAGTGAAAGAACACATTTACATGAGGGCAGCGTTTGAATACGGCCCAGCGTTTACAGCATAATAAGCTATTAGCATTACTGCCACGAGGACATACTGTGACTGGGAGCGTTTCTTTTCTTTTTTTTTCTTTTTTTTTGTTAAGCGATTTTATTCATGCTTTATTTGATTATGAACACTGGAGAGGGCCTGACAAAGAGCCACAAAGCATTGTTTAGTAATATTAAAACACTATGGGAGCAGATTAAATAGTGTGCGAGCTTAATCTGTTCCCAATGTACTCTTACTGTAGCTCGCCGCCTAGAGAATAGACTTTGCGTTTATGCGTTTGTTTTCTATGCGAGTAGAGAAAGACAGAAAATTGGGGAAAAATTGCTTGCTGCTGTTTAGGAGACACTTTTGGATTTGACTCTTTAAGTTTTGATTCATCACTTCAGCCAATAGGGCGAATCTACGGTGTTTCAACGAGTGGAATGGGACGTTCTTCTCTGTTGCAGCCCCACTTTGTGACCAAAGCTGATCAGACGTATGGATTTTTACATAGAAATCTTGCCTAGTGCTAGCTTTAACATTGAGTAGATCTATCTCTCTCTCTCTGTTATGAAGGAGATGTATATGTGTACCTGTATAGCGTTGGTGACGTTCCAGCCGGCCTCCCAGGCGGTGATGGTGGGAGTGGGATTCAAACTGGAACTCTGGACTCCTCTGTTGGCCAAACCCAGCCTGGCTCCCTCTTCCTCCAGGCTGGTGGAGTAATGAGAAGATCCCTCCACTCCTTCCTGTCTGTCCTGTTTCTCTCCTCCATCTTCTCCCTCCTTGCTCCCTTGGCTATGCAAGGGCTCCAGAAAGCTCTCACCCAGCCCAGCAAGTCTCTGGTTCTGTACGTTCCCTCCACACTGTCCAGCCAGCCTGTAGGATCTTCCCTTGTTCTGCGTAGAGACAGTTGAAGTTCTGGGTCCAGTAGAGGTAATGGTGGCTCTGGTTTCTTTAAAACCTGGTCTGGTGGATCCCATCAGGTTAGGAGCTGGTCTGTCCTTCACGGTGGTGCTGTTCAGATCATCTCGCTGCGTCAGAGCCAGGCTGTCTTCTCCAGATGATGATCTGGGTTCATTAGGACTTTGTTTCTCCTCAGTTCTGGTGTCATTAGTAGGCAGTCTGCTGTCCTCAGGGTGAGATCTGTTCAACTCTTCTCTCTGGATCCGAACCAGGCTGTTTTCTCCAGAGGAGGTTCTGGTGGTTCTGGTTTCGTCGCAACTTGGCCCCCTCTTGGTTGCGGGGTTGTTCAGAGGCAATCTGTTGTCCTCGCTGTAGGTTCGGTTCAGCTCGTCTCTCTGGGTCAGAGCCAGCATCTCTTCATCCTCCTGAAAGAACCTGAACATCAAAATCAGGTTTTAAAAATAGCTTTAAGGCTTCAGTGAACGGTAACTGGGCGACACCAGCCTAGACTCTAACTGTATCTAGAGTTCATGTTTGCTGCACCCTCACCCACTTTACCAAGGAGCACTTTGAAGGCAGCATCTTTGAACTCCACCATGTAAAGTTAGTTCCACAAAGTAAGTGTTTGGACAGTGACACAATGATTGATTGTTTGGCCCATATTACTATTACTTTTGATGTGAAATGTATAAAATATGTATTTGTTATATTTGTAAAAAATATATAAATAAATTCTGAGTATATCCTCTGTAAGTCTATATGTCACTGTACTTTGGCAAAATACACAGCAAAGAGCATGTATGTATTTCAATCTGCACATTTAGGTAGAAATACTACATGTACTAATGCATATATTAAATGAATAAATACCTATATACACTAACTATATATACTAATAAATCCCATTATGTGACTGACCTTGTTGTCCAGTCCAGGCGCAGCCTTGATGCAGCCCAGCCCCACAGAGAGCCAGCAGAGCTCCAGGGCTGCCCAGAGCTCTGACCCCAGTGAAGAGAGCCCATCTTCAGCCTCACCGTCTGCCAGGTCAGCCTCTCTGCCTCTGGAGGTCTAAGGGTCTGGGGGAGCTGAACTGACACTGGACACACACACACACACACACACACACACACACACACACACACACACATATATGCAAATGCTTACCCAAACACACAGAACTAAATACACACTTAAACAAGTACTGATACATAACTACACACGCACAGATTGGTGCAGTGATTGACAAGTTGGTGAGGTGTAACATTATAATGTGCCAGTGCTTTTAACACTCTGAGGGAGTAAACAGATATAATGGCCTGCACAGTAATAAAACTCAGGCATGGTCAGTTCATGGGGGATAAATCCACTTCAAATCTGTCCAAAACCATAGTTTAAAAAGTGCTACTCTACAGTAAATCTATTTTATATCTACTGGTGGAAGCCCAGTCCTGGATAATGTGTGTAAAGTGAGACATTGTGTGTCACTTGAAGGGTCCAAGCAACATTTTGAGGCAGCTGTGATGGGTAATGTCACTTTTGTACAACAGAACCAAAAGTTCAGTGTGTTTTACTTTACTTCACTGTCTCTGTATACTTTTGACTGTAGTTTCATGTGTGTGCGTGGCTGGTTCAGTTTTGCCCCACAGTGTGGTGTGTGGTGTTGGGCAGCAGGAGGAGCCACAGAGCAGGAGTGTAATTGGGTGGACTGAACTGGACCAAAACTTCTGTCCAACTCTACTTCTATTCACTCTATCCTATTCTCTGCTCTGCTCTATTCTATTCTATTACCCTGCCCTCTCTCCTGTTCTGCTCTATTTAGTTCTTTCCTGCTCCGCTCCTTTATTTATTCTCTTCTCGTCTGTGCTGCTTTGTTGGTGCGCGGCCCACTGATGCTGATGCAATGTTGTATTTGCTCCGCAGCGCCAGAAGTTTTTATTTCCATGATTGGTCTACAATTGGCTTGTCGATGGAGTGGAAGAAATGTTTTTTAAAGAAGCAACATCCTGCATTACACTCAGTTACACACTTTCACTGACTATTACTTCAAGATGTGTTAACCTGTGTTGGTGTCAATCATTTCACTGTCTAAATGACTTTTCCTTCAAATAGAGGGAGTTTTCCTAAAAGCATACACCCTGATCCTGTATGGAAGAAATATGTTTCATATACTTGAGAATATGGTCATTGGTCAAAAATTGTGTTCATACCTGTAGATGGCATTCATTTGAAATTAATTTTGATGGGCCAAAATTTGTATAAACTTATTATAAACATATAAATTTAAAGTCACAATGAAAACGTGAAAATGTGATTTCTGTGTTTTTTCAAGCCGTGGGTTACGTGGGATTTTCTGTTTTTTTTTTTTTTTTTTTTTTTGCAGGATGGAATTTCTATATTTTTGCAGTATGGGATTTCTGTATTTTTTTTTGCAGTAGGCTAGGTCTATAGGATTTCAACTTTTTCCATATGAGATTTCTGTGTTTTTTTTTTCAGTATGGCGATGGGATTTCAAACTTTTTTTTTCTCCACAAACTTTTCGTACCGTCCCTCCCTCCTTTCTCCCGTCCCGTGGACAGAATAGGAGAGAGGGAGGAGAGAAGAGAGGAAGAGGAGGAGGAGGAGGAGAGAGACAGAGAGAGGGAGAGAGAGGTTAGTTCAACTTGTTTAAAGTTTCCGTTGACATTCATCTCCGTATCGCCGCGCGAGAGAGCAGCGGACACCGCAGCGCGCGCGCACGGTTACAGATTTTCAGACTGGAGAGAATGAAGCGACACCGGCTCGTGCTTCTGACGGCGTTGCTATGGCAATGCTGCCAGGCTCAGCAGAGAGGTGAGTCCTGAGAGAGTGATAGATAGACTGCCGATCAATACACCAACAACTCTAGAAGTCTCTACTAAATGACATTCACTATTTAACAGTAACAATCGAAGAAGAACAGATTAGCTAGCTAAAATGTTATCCTTCACTCAGTGCTGCTAATTTCCCTCCTATGTGAGAGCAGTGGACAGCTAACATTGAAAAAAATGAACTTTTTGAGGACTGGGTTGTTAAAGTCGGTGTATTTTGTCAAGCTAAGTCACTCTTAGCCTATTGCTTCATATCTCTTCCAGTGTAGTATAAGAAGTGAGATTTATCCTCTATTGACTTTCTGTCTCTCTCCCTCTCTCACTCACTGTCACAAAGTTGTTGACTTCCCAGTGTTGCTAATATAAGTGGTTTTCTTCTTGTTGCATTATTGTAATCAGAGGAGGCCAAATCATATGAAAACCACTTGAAAAACTTGCTGAAGTAACAAGAAAATGGACACATGAGTTAACACATGGAAAAGAGACAGATGCTTGTAGTTTGCAGCCTGTTTGCTGCTGTCTGGGAAAAAAAAACAAAACCTTGAGAAACATTTCTGAATCATCTGTAGTCAAAATAGTGCTTAGAATAAACTGGAGAGGAGTATCAGACAGATGCTTGTAAGTTGGTAGCCTCAACTGAGACTATTGAGAATCAATCTTAGTCTCAGTTGAGGCTAGTAAGTTGGATGTTTTGGTTGTTACTATTTTCAGACTAACTACTCTTAAACTCTCTTAAAGGGTTAAGTTATAACAAACAGGCCAGAAATTAATCATGTCATAATTGTACATGGGAATAAGAGTATAACAGTTGTTCTTTTACTTGGCTGGCCCTACTGCTGTTACTGCTTAGCCAACTCTATTTATGATTACCCGGTGTTATGTCCACTTCTTTGCACTCCTCATAATGTCTTCACAAATCTTTGTAGCCTACACTATGCTCAGGACTTATTTCTTGCTTTTCACCCTGTTCAGTACAACTATATTATGGCACACTGTTCCAATGCTAGACACTCGCTATTCATCTGTACATTCTGCAACCAGATTGTATGAATATACACACAGTGATATAATGCTAAATGTATATGAAGAGCTCTGTTCCAGAATGCTATTAATTTATTTGGGGGAAAAACATACACAACAAAAAAATAACAAAGTTTGTCATTCAATATCTCTAGGATTCAGTCTGTAAACGCACATATTTTTGTCAACCAACATGTTATCTACTATCCATTAAAATGTACCATAATTTGTTTTAATGTTGTGCTATTAATCATTTCCTAAGTGCATGTGACACTTCCCAAATTGGATGATTTTTCATTTTGGAGCAAAACTCTTGTATATTATGTCTTGCACTGAGTGTGTGTGAGGTCCTGTAGTTCCTCTACCTTGTATGTATATCACTGTGTTAGTTGTTGATATGCCACTGCAATGGTGTCACCTGTACAATTTCCTGCACAGTCATTGCCCTTAGTGAAGGACGTGGCTGTGATTCTGAAATGACACGCTTATAGGAATACACCAAGTTTTTGGTAGATTGTCCTGTTAAGTGATGAGAACATAGATACCCAAATCATCCATGTGTTCCTGCTAGATCATTTGACTCTGGTGCTCCATACTAACACTTTAGCATACATTACGTTGCATGATAGTAGTAGTAGCTAAATGGGAATATAATATACAGTTTAAACAACTGTTGTTGTTTAGTTTTTTTTTAACTACCAGGGGCTACTTTGTACAAAGCAAGAGAAGGTGGTGGGTTTGGAATCTACAGGCCATACAATAAAAACCACTGACAACTTTTTACCACTAAAAAGTCAATGTTCTTACTTTGGATAATGCTAGCGATCTACTAATACTCAACATAGTGTATGCTAAAGAGTTAGCATGGAGCAGCAGAGTGAATGATCTACCTGGGACACATGGATGATTTTGGTGTCTGTGTTCTCATCACTTAACAACCAATGGGACAATCTCACAAACCTTGGTGTGTTCCTTTAAAGAGCATAAGTCATAACATGAGCCAGAAACAATCATATCATGAATTGCACAAAGGTAAACAGGCAAAAATGCCTTAAGCAGGGATGGGGATGGACAATTGGGGCTAAATCAGGATAACATGGTGGGCTGTAAGAGTCAAAAGAATTATGTAAAATACTGTTGGTTAGAATTGTTGGTTAAATTGTCCTATCTACTTAACCCCAGAACGCCATAAAATAGGACATTTAGAAGTTGAGTTCAATGGAAAAGAAATACTTACAATGCATGCAGGTGATCTGTAAGCTCAAGTGCTTTAGATGTGCTTTCAGCATTGTTTAAGCGTGTGTGTGTGTGTGTGTGTGTGTGTGTGTGTGTGTGTGTGTGTGAGTACAGAGCGGGGGTTCGGCGTTGGAAACTGTCGCTTGAAAAATGAGACAAATCTAGCTCTCGTCATGCTTTTTTCTATTTATCCTCTTCAAAACATCTCCAGCTACTGTTTAACCCAGGAGTGCTTTGGACCTCCTGTGGAGGGGAGGGGGGGTTGTCAGCAGGATGTGTGTGTTTCTGCATACTGTGTGTGTGCGTGTGTGTATGTGTGTGTGTGTGTGAGATGGAGAGAGAAAGCGAGAGGGAGAAGGTGAGAGAGGCCATCTGCGTGAGGAGCCTCATTACCAGGCGTGTCAACCAGTCATGCTCTCTATCAGCGACGGAGCTCAGAGAGACACCAGGAGATAATCAGAGAGAGAGGAGGAGGAGGAGGAGGAGGGCTGAAATAGAGAGGGGAGAGGAAGGAGGGTGCGTTCAAGAGTTATTAGGCACTGGGAGAGACATGAGAGAGAGAGAGGAGGGGTGAAACAGGTAGATGGAAGGCAAGGAGGACAAGAGAGAGAGAGGATGAGGTTGAAAGCGTGAGATAAATGAGGAAGAGGAGGACAAAGATATAAAAGGAGACAGAAGCTAGCTTTCCATCGTAGTGTTTTTATGCAAATGATGATGTATCGATTTAGAAAGGTTGAATGGAAAAAGCAACTTTCGATGCAGTTTCCTTAATATTGCAAAAAAGTTTTTATGCGCTTTGTGTATACGTTTTATATTGAGAAAGTCTATTTATTCGCTTCCACCCAATTCACATTTTATTTTTTGTGACATTTTACGACAGGTTTGCTTACAATTTGTTTGACAGTTGGGTAGAAACATGACTAGATAGACCCCGCAGGCTTCTGAGCTGACTTTTTTCTGAAGTCAGATGGCCGAACTGGTTCAACTATTGGTTTGTGGTGGTAAATAAAATTTAGGCCAACTATGAATTCAAGTTGGCCAGAAATCACCCATCTAATCAACAACAATAATATTTTTGCCACAGTATTAATTATTTTGTTCCTGTAAAAAACCCAACGTTTCAATTTTTCTTCCATCGGTGTGATCCACCTTGCAGTAAAGTATACTATGACATTCTATCAAATGAGCATCAATATGATGTGCAAGACTCTAGAGCTGAGCCAAACTATTGATAAAAGATGGTAAAATGTCAAGAATGTGTGGATATCATTGGGGAAAATCTGAAAAGTTCTGAAAAGTTCCCCAAAAGTTGACTTGTTGGAGTTGTGAGTGTATTAATGCGAATGTAACCAGGCTGATTTGCATGCATATGATGTAAATTCACTAGAGACACCAGTGTGTCAAGAATCCAGAAAAGGCTTGTAAACCAACTGAGAAATCAACATTTTTATTTAGAAAATCCGTCTGACTTATTCATAATATCAGTGTCCCGCAGAAACCTCATACTGTATCTTCAAAAAAAAAAAAAACATATCAGGAAGTGAGAGAAAACAGATTGAATTCCCCATCAGTCTTTTTTGGACTTGCATCAGTGGAGTGGCTTGATCCTATAGGGTCATGAGACATCTTCTCCATGGGAGGGTCTATGGGACAAAAAACATAGAAACTGGTTAATTTGGAGATAGAAGGTTTCCTCAGAGCAACTGCAGATGTGTTTATACGAGTATGGTAATGTGGATTTGGCCAAGCTGGGTTGAATGTGATATGATGTGAACTCACCAGAGGTATTTGAGCGAATGCCATGTGAATCCAGAATGGGTTTCTCTACCCATCAGAGAAATCAACATTTTTATGAGGTGAATTCATCCCGGCGTCATTATGTTCCTAAAATATGTTGATCTCAGTCTGCTGTGTTAATGTGAAAGCAGCCAAGCTTAGCTGAATGGATTTGATGGAATACTCTAGGGGAAGAGCTCTTAGACTTTCTCAGCCCGGGACCCAAATTCAGTGAATATCAATGTGTCCTGGAAGGAAGGAAGGAAGTGAGGGAAGGAAGGAAGTGACGAGGAATGAAGGGAAGGAAGGAAAGAGGGAGGAGTGGAAATAATTCAGGAAGGGAGGAAGGAGTTGGTCTAATTGGCTCTGTACTGTAATGGTAGATGTTAGTAAAATTATATCATGTAGTCTTTTATAAACCATGGGACTGTGTATTTTTATGAGATACCTGTATTTTAGAAGTCAGGTGATGTTGGTATGAATGTAGACAAACATCACACACTTGTCTCCTGCTCCTAGATTCCCATTCAAACCATATATCTTCAGATTGTCGGTCTATTTTGTGTTATTTGTCTCAGCCTGTCCTAAATTTATTGACTTTTACTTAATCCATTTGTCTGACTGTCAACAGCCTATAAAATGGTAACTGAATAACTCTCTCACAAAGAGACACGTGTAGCATCACTGGCCTGTTAGCCGATTTAGCGCGAGTGATCCGTCTCGAGTCCATTAGAGACGATATGTGCGGGTAATATGATGTTAGAGAGGAATAAAGCGCAGCACCTGCAGCGCTGTGCTCTGCAACGGCTTCGATTTAATGCAGAAAGAAAACAACATTCACCGTTCACCCCTCAGCCTTCATCAGGCCTCCCACCAGGGCTGAAAGGTTGTCTTGGTTTTTCATTAATTATGTGGCTTTTGGAGCTCACTCAACCCGGCACTTGAAGCAAGGTGTGTATGTGTGTGTGTGTGTGTGTGTTATTTAGAGGAATCCTTTGGGAGCTAAAATTAGCCAGGTGCTAAGTTGGAATGGTGTTGTATCCTTCCTGTCAATAAGAGAGAGAGAGAGAGAGAGAGAGAGGGAGGGAGAAATAGAGAGAGAAAGGAAAAAGAGATAGAGCAGTGAGGGGAAGAAGAAAGAAGAGAGAAGGAGGAGGAGTTGGATTTGATTGTACTAACCTTGACATTTTGGATTTTAGTCAGTTTGTTTCATTTTTTTTTATTCCTGACACTTGTCACAATGTGGAGTAGAAGTAGGTCAGGATGTTGGCTTGCAGCTAAGTGGTACCTAGCCTGCTGATTTCAAAATGTAAGGTTTTCACTGCCAATGTATTATTTTTTAGGAGGGAAACTAAGTATTAAAGATGCTATGTGTGGCTTTTTTACACCAATAAATCATTACCACATTCATTTTGAGACAGTATAATTACTGCAGCATACAGAATACAACTGCCGTGCAATAGAGGCTACCAGATGCCTCAGCTATGGTCTTATTTGTTTACAGTAATTATATCAAGGCATCACAGTTCATCTGACAATGATATATTGTTGTTGTTCATTTAAAAATGATACACAGCATATTTAACTTCTGATTGAAGACATGCATCCATAATGTATAATAATAAACAGTCTGATTTTTCATGGGACAATCCTTAACTTATTTTATGTATTCGTCTGATTCTGTGATAGTTTCTCTGCATATTTCCTTCTGTTTGTTTGCATATTAGATTATTTGCGTGTATGGCTGTTTGTGTATTGGTTAGTGTATGCGTGTTACAGTAGCGTGTTAATATTTGACTTGTGCTTTTCCCTGTGGGCCTGCGCTACCTCCCACAAAGCATATCTTCCACCGAAAGAGAACTAGGTCTGTGTGTGTGTGTGTGTGTGTGTGTGTGTATACCCATGTGTGTGAGTGTTTCCTAGCTGTTTTGTTGTCAGAACAGCATTGATAATGCTGAGGAGAAAATCAATAGTTAATTCTACCAGGGACACAATAGCTGCTCTGCCCTGCTCCATTCTACTGTTGGCTTAGAGACAGAGAGAAACCGGGCTATACGATATCAAGAGTCTGCTGCTGTTTATTGAGACTTTTAGATAGATAGATAGATAGATAGATAGATAGATAGATAGGGGAAAGAGTGTGTGTTTGCTGTGGGATTTGACACTGTGACCTTGTGGCTGAAACGCCGCACGCCTGACATACAGATGTACAGCTGCTAAAAGAGAGGCTACTGACCCTTAAACACACACACACACACACACACACACACACACACGTCTGCAGCTGCAAAGACTTAGGAATGACCTCTGTTTCTCTCTCTATCTCTCTCTGTCTCTTTCTCTATGTCTCTCTCTCATCTCTCGGTCTCCCTCTCTGATCTTTCTGGGTGCTTATATTTTCCCAGGGAGCTTCCTGTGGCAACACATGGTGTCAATAATGACCCCCCCCTACACACACACACACACACACACACACACACACACACACACACACACTCGCCCCTCCTCCGCTCCTCATAATCCCTCTTCCCCTCTCGCCTACTTTCTTTCCTGTCTCTCTCTCTCCCCTCTCCTCTTCCCTCTCTCCTTTCATTCCTTGGCCTCCCATGCCTCTTCTTCTCCTCCTTCACTCATCTCTCCTCTCCGTGCCTTCCCTCTTTCACCCTTCTCCCAGACATTTTGGCGTTGAATAGATGTTGGTGCGACGGGCCTGCACTAACATTGTAAACCCAGTGTAAATATATAGCGCCAAAATGAAAGGTGAGACGTTTCCAAAGATGTTTTATTAGGAATTTTTTACTGTTCCATCGTTTCATACTGAGAAAATGAATGTCGCCGTCCGTCAAATGCTCGCTGGGCTTCCCCTCGCATACGTTTATCCCCTCATCTTCCCTCTTCCTCCTCCTCTCCTCTTTCTCTCTTGCATCCTGTGTAGGAGTCCTGCTGACATCCTCAGCTGCTATAGCTGCGCTGAATCTCTGGCCTCGGTTTGTTTGTCTTGTTACTCCCTCGCTGTTGGTTTCTGGAGGGTTTTTTATTTTTTATTTTTTATTTTTTTGGTGTTCCAGCTCAGATCAGCTCAGTTCAAAACCTCTGTTTGTCCACGGCGAACTCACTGCGAGCGAGCTGTCTTTTTTTGCAGGAGTGCCCTGTCCGACACAGGCAGTTCAAAGACGGCCGTAAAACAAAGCAACCCCCCCTCCTCCCCCCCCTCCTCCTCCTCAAACTCTAGCTCTTTCTCACTCAGTTTGTCGGGTCTGGGTTGTATTGCTGTACGCTCTACTTCTCATCTTGTGTATTCTGTGCTGTAAAACTCTGGACCTAGTTCTCGGTTTGTTGATTTTTGGTTCTGGGTTGTTTCTCTCTAGGCTCCAGCTCCCATTATGTTGTTTCTAGGTTGTATAGCTCCAAGCCTGGGTGCACTATAGTCTCGTGCAGCCAGGCATCAAGTCTCGCGAGAATACCAGCATCGAAAGACAGGAGCCGAGTCTAGGAATCAGAGAAAAAATGTATCCCTAGTTTAGTAAATTTAAGATTAATGTTTTAAAGCTACATTTAAACCAAGATTGTAATTATTGGTCAATTTAAAGGTGCAAGGTGTAATATTTCTGATTTACTGAAGCATAATATGACAAGTATTCTAATTCATTATTTTGTTATTGTGCTCAACGTTAGCCTTTGTTGCAGCTAACGCCTCCAAACAGTTTATAGACAGAACGTCAGGCCAAGGTCCATTCAAAAATCTGTCTATTTGTTCCTGCCTTGCTTATTAGCAAAACATACCTCGGAAAGTTACTTGAGACTTTATTACTAACCAATAAGGTGTTCTGGTAAATTCGGCAGATATATAATCTGCCAAACAGCTCATTTTAATAAAATCGCAACATTTTTATTTGGTTCACGCTCACTGGCTGGCTCTGTGGCGTATTTTGGTGGAAGAAGGTTTTTGAACAATCCCATCCCTCCGTACCTCCCATCTAAAACTGCCTTTCTCTCCTTAACTGATATTCCATTGTTTTCGTCTGGTCCTATACCCCTGAATCACGTCCCGCCCACTTGTCAGACTTTGTCGAGCGATAAAGAAAGTCTGGTGTTGCTCTGGTCAACGGCTTGTTCTCGCTTGTTCTGAAACAACCGAGCCAATCAGGGACAAAAGTTTGAACCGTTCGTGCAAAGGTTTATCATTGGCGTTCCAGCAGAATAGATTTGTCGAAATCACCCCCTAACCAACATATTGTCTTTGCAAAGAAAATATTTTGTCAAAACTGTCCGAGCATCTTGCCAAATTCGCAAGATGTTCTCCAAATGCTGTTTCATTGTGACTTTAAAGTTTGACGAACAGGATTTATTGATAAACCATGATATAATCCAGTTTCAAAGTTAATCTTTTTTAGTGCAACCCACCCAAGTTCTAGTTCTCATAGTTTGAGTAAATATTCCTACTAGTTAGACATAACAAGACATAAGAAGTTAAGTTTTAATTCCTTACAGCGTTAATCCCCTTTAAGAGGGTTCAAAACCACTGTCACTTCTCCCACAGAGAAACATCATTGCAACACACATGGTCTAACATGTTGGTATGATTAACTTTTTGTCTACAGTATCTTTGATTCTTTCGCTCTCTTGTGGCTTTGTGATGGAGTCTGTATTCCTAGAGCAAATCTTAAAAAACCACCATCATTTTTTTGCCTTTGAAGTCGCTAGCTTTTTATTACAGTAAGCCTAACCTAGTTAGAAAAGACCCGGGGACACTGCACAAAATATCCATATTAACAAGTCATTTAGTTCAGTATTGAGTCTTGATATCTTATTTTTCTTTAAAAAAGCGTAGAAATCTGCCAATGGGGGTGAGATAATTTCCCTTGTTTCCAATGCATATATCAACTTGTTTCAAGACTTTTTTTGAAGTGTCATTTTTTTTATACTAGCAGAGTGATCTGCTTTATTACGTCTTGTGTCAAGATATTGACACCTGAAACTCACTGAAACAAGTAGGCTTGCGTTATTTTAGTGGAAGAATTGTTCACTTGCTTTCAGAAAAATAAGATTTTAACACTGATTATGAGCCTAAATTACTTCACTACAGTGAAGTGAGGGCTTTGACATTTCGTTTTTTTGATGAACCACTTTCTCTGGAATAATTTGAGGACCCCCAACCTAGATGATGAGAGCCAATGCACCAGACTAAACCCTGATGTTAACACTTCTACAGACAGTTCTGAGTCTCGTCTGGCCCTCTGTGGTGAGTGAGGCTGTGCTGAGACTCAGTGCTAGACTGGAGTCTGTGTTCTTCTCTGAAGTCTCGCCTAGATTGATGTCGACTGGTTTCAGTGGCTGCTAGAAATTACCAGCCTAACCCACCACATCCTTGTTCAACACATGGTCACAACATGGTGGTGAGAGAGAGAGAGAGAGGGAGAGAGAGAGAGAGAGAGCCTTTGTATGTTTTCTTTTTGCATCTGTTGGCTCAATCTTTGCGTGCACTGCCAAAAATCTCCATCTTAACAAATCATTTAGTCTGTTATTGAATCCTAAAATCCTAAATCCTAATAATATTCATAAAATAAGTGAATAATATCTGCCAATGGGATGAGATAATTACTCTTGTTTCCAATGCAAATCAACTTGTTTCAAGAATTTTGGGGAGTCAAGTGTTATTTTAGAGTTATCTCACCTCAATGGTAGAATTTTTCTTGAGAGATTTGAAGGCTGAATGAGACTAAATTACTTGTTAAGATGGATGTTTTTGGCTGTGTGTGTGTGTGTGTGTGTGTGTGTGTGTGGGAGAGAGAGAGAGTCCAACTGCGACGATTATGTCTCACGACCATCCATATTAAAAGACCCTCTAACCTCTCACACTCACGAACTTTGACCTTCCAGGGTCACCATCCTCCTCCTCTTGATGTTATCATGACCTCAGCATGCTGTGTGGTCTAACCCACGACCGTAGTGTCTAGCTTAAACTAGAGCCATACATAAACAGAGTGTGACCAGGTTGCACCAGAGCCATAGATATCCCGAGTTCGACCAGGTCCCGCCCACACTGTTTGATTGACAGGTGATCTCTGGGAAGTGCAGTGCAGAAACACCACAGCAATGAACGCTGAGCACCAAAGACGGAGACAAAAAGCAGTTTCACCACTGTGCTTAGGCGTTTGCCAGAAAGTTTGTATATTCCTTCAATACCTGGTAGTCTGTAGTTTTGCCTCATTTATATCTTTTAATTAAAATTAGATATGGACAGCTGGCCGGACAGACGGATGGATGAATAGATGGATGAAAGTCTAGGCTTCCCTAACCCACCGAGTATCTTTTCTTGCTTTACTGGCAGATCTGTATGCGGTGCACATATACTGTTTGCACCACAGCTCCTAGATAGAAACACACACACACACACACTCACACACTCACACACATACAGAGAGGCAGCAAACAGAAAGGCCATTATTTTGGGGCTGTATGTTTGTGTGATTGAGCTGATAAAGCATCAGAGGAGTAAGAGTCTATTAGACTGGCCTGGTTAGCTATGGATTTAACATTTATACACCTCTCTCTCTCTCTCTCTCTCTCTGTCTGTCTCTCTGTGTGTGTGTGTGTTTGTGTGTGACAGAGAGAAAGACGGAGACAGAGAGGCAGAGGTAGCGAGAAGGGGAGACCAGGAGGGAGGGAGGGAGGGGGTGAAAGAGAGAGAGGAAAGGGGGAAGAAATATATGGAGAGAGATAGAGAAAGAGGTGTGTGTTGTATATACATTTTTGTTTTCCATTATTCTACTTGCTTTCCTCATCAATATTGTGTGTGCGTGCGTGTGTGTGTGTGTGTGTGTGTGTGTGTGTGTGTGTGTGTGTGTGTACCGAGAGAGAGAAAGAGGGACATATTCTGTATGTAATTTCACATTTCCATTATATTTTTTGTATTTCCATTATTCTGGTCTAAGGCAAACCCACAGAGAGCCTAATGCAGAGCAAATGTTCACATCTGACCAGATGAAATAGTGTGTGTGTGTGTGTGTGTGTGTGTGTGTGGAAGGGGGCCACAGAGCTTTTGCAGCCCTGCAGTAATAGACTGGTGACGCCCGGGACTTTTGGGTGCTGGTTTGTGATTGGACAAGGCCGGTGTGGAGTGAATTATTCAGCAATGTCATTTCCTGTCCAGGGGGCAATGGAGTTGGCAGGAATGCAACTGGGTAGTCTGGTTATCAGTGCCAATGTTCACACCCTCAAAAAGCTCTGTGCAATCTATCATCCTGCAAGTTATGAGATGGACACAAGGTTAATGTGATTACTGTAATCGTTTTTGTTTTGTTTTTTTTCCCAAAAGCTGAGAGACCCAAAGCTGAGGTGTGGGACAGAAATTGGGAGGTATGATGCGTTTTGGCACTGTGTTCTCCCATTAAAAAAAATGACTCTGATTGACCTGATCAAGGCGCTATAATTAAAGGTAAAAACTTTGAAAGGCCATAACAGCTACACCATGAGTCCAATTTGAGGAAACTTGGAGTGGTGATGCATCTTGTTACTGATTGGCCCGAGCGACGCCTGCATCATTAGTGAGGGACGACTGCCAAAGCCTAAAGCCTAAAGTCCAAGTCCCTGTTGCATCTGGTCAGCTGAATAACACTGCCGTCCAGCGTGTTTGTAGTCAGTATGAGGTAGGCTGAATAAACCACTGGTGGGTGGGGCAGTAGGGTGGCGTCATGGTTTAAACAGGGGGACCCGGGGTCGAGCCTCAGTGCTGGGAAACATCCACCCTGCTCAAGTGTCCTTGAGCAAGATGCTGAATCCCTACCAGCTCCAGAAGCGCTGCTCTGTGTCTGACCTTGACCTTGACCTTTGACCTCCCTGTAGAGGCAGGGGCAAGAGAAAAGCCTTGCATTATTATTGTAGCCTAAAATCAGGGTGAATATTATATTTCCTAACACAATAGGCGGCATATTTGGAAAAAAAAGTTGGGAGGCTCCTGAGAACACTATAGTCTGTCAAAGGTCTTATATCTCCGTTTTTTAATATCTATGAGCCTCATATGTGTCTTGCGCTGGCCTTGTTTGGCCCCGTAGAGGAAAGCAGACCTAAGCATTCAGCCGAGCCCCGAGGCTTGTTCTGACAGTGGGTGGGAGGTGGGTGGTCCGTCAGCACATTTATTCCTAGAGGAGCCCGCTGCTCTGTTCTCGCAACTCAACCGGCTCATTGTCCTCTGCTGGCTTGGACCCTGTTAACAAAGACTTCTGTTGGCTTGGCTTGTAGGGGTCTTGCTCTGCTCTGGGACCCGCATTTTTTTAAAAACATTTTTCTTTTCCAGCAGAGCAAACCTGATTTTGCTTCTTCCGACCGGTGAAATATTCTCTGACCAGGGTTGGGTTAGGGTTAGTTAATTGGATTTAATTCCGTTTTTCACTTTCAAACCAACTCATCCAAACTGCTAGCAGGAACTGTGATTAATTTGCTAATGATCGTGCATTCAATCATAGTTATAATTTACTAACACTTTAACAATTTTAAAAACATTTCTCTATGTACCTTTCAGTGGTGTTAGTTCTTCAGAATACAGGGATCATACAGGGAGAAATCTATCGTAGAAGAGGCAGAAAGACCAATTTCTCCACCCACAGCAGCCTCAATAGACCAGAATGCAATGCAGCCGCAAGACATGTTGTGTTTTGAGTAAGGAGTGTGACTCACTTTTCCCCGACTTGAAAAACTTGCCGTCTTGCTCTACCGTTGTTGCTCTCTCCACCTACACAAATAGAAGAGAACCTGTTCACACCTGTTCTCTGGGGGTTGTTGAAAGGCATTCTGGGAAATGTAGGAAATCACTAATTGAAGTTGAAGTAGGGTAGTAGTAGAGGGTGGATTTCTCCTTTAATCAGTTGGATGTGATAACCCTCTCTAAGGTTCTAAAATGCTCTGTGTAGTTAAATTTGAGGTTGAATTGCAGTTATGTTGGAATGCTGCCCATACAGCTTCAATATAGTTACAGTGAAATGTATTGAAGCGCCAGGTAGGGTCTAATGAATGTGTGTTTTCTGTTCCTTTGCTGTTTCGCTGTTATTCTTTGTGAGAAGTAGGCTGACTGGTTCCCAGGCCTTAGTCACTACCATCACTAACATTTGGCTCTGGGGATGAATTACACACACACACACACACATACACACACACTCTCTTTCTCATTCGCTCTCTATGTCTCTGTCATTCTTTTTTCTATAATATAGTGTGTCTAATGCAGACATTCCATCCACTGTTTTGCAGCAGACACGCCTACGCTCTGTGTGTGTGTGTGTGCGTGCGTGTGTGTGTGTGCGACTTCTAGTCAACAGCTGTTCATCAACTGACAGACAGCAATAGGAAAACAGTGTAGTGGAGGCATTCTATTCTATTCAGTACTCTGTGCTCTATTCAAATCATCTCTATTCTCTATTCTAATCATCTAATCATTGGTGTCCCGCAACAGTCCTGCATTTCCAGCCTTGCCTTTTTTACTGTAACTGACAGCTGACATTGACTTCCATGAGTAGAAAATGTTTCATGAAGCTGAAACCAACCAAACCACTGATGATGTGTTGTACTATTTCAGGTCAAAAACATGCGTGTGAAAGGCAAAACCATCCAAGCTTTCTTCAGTCTCTCTGATTCAGATACTGGCTTTCTGCAGAGCACTGACCAAGGGATTTTTTTAAGTGGCAATGATGTACACACTCACACACACACACACACACACACACACCTTTCCCCGGTCCTTTTCCGCCAATGTGTGTATGTATTTGCTGAGGCAGCAGGTCTGTGTGCTAGTGGCCAGCTTACAGCCCTAGCTGGTGATGCATGGAGGAATAAGAGCTCCAATAATGAGCGGAATCAGCCTTTAACATGGTAATGTGTCATTTAGGGCCTATCCATTTAGCTAACGACTCGCTTCCTATTGAAACCTATTAGCAGTAATGGTAAATAGCAGCTCTCCTCCCAACTCACATCTGATCCTTTCTGTTTCTTTCTTTTTTCCTCTATTACTCTTTCTCTCCTCTTCTCCTTTTGCTCCCCTCCTCTCTCCTTGTTCTTATCCTCTCATCTTTTTTCATCTTCCTCCTTTCTCCTCTTTTTTCATCCTCTCCTCTCCTCTTTTTTCATCTTCCTCCTCTCCTGTCCTGTCCCATCCCGCCCCGTCCCATCCTGTCCTCATCTCACCTCCTCTACTTTCCTTTTTGTTGTTTTTCTCCTCTGACACTTTTTTGTCCTCTTTTCTCTCCTCTCTCCCTTTGTCCTCCCCTCTCCTCTTTTTTTCATGTTCCTCTCTCCTTGCCTCACCCACATCTTCTCCTCCCGCTCTTTCTATCCTCTCTCCTCTCCTCTTGTTTTCTTTATTCTCCTTTCCTTTCCTTTCCTTTCCTTTCCTTTCCTTTCCTTTCCTTTCCTTTCCTCCTTGTTGTTTTTCTCCTCTGTTACTTTTTCTCCTCCTTTCTCTCCTTTCTCTCCTTTCTCTCCCTCTCCTCTCCTCTCCTCTCCTCTCCTCTCCTCTCCTCTCCTCTCCTCTCCTCTCCTCTCCTCTCCTCCCCTCTAGCCCATAGGGGCCCATTCATAACATGTACCCATTACCCACCAAGCTATTAGGTTTGCTAACAGTGAGATCCATTGGGTGAAAATCAATGTCTATCCAGGGAGCAGTTTGTCTGTAGCACCACTGTAATGAATGCTATATACTCCAACACACACGCTGATCTACAGCGGGACATGCACACACACACACACACACACACACACACTCACATCCACACGCACACTGATCAGTGTAATGGATGCCGTTTTGTCAACCATACATCTGAACTTTCACGAAAACAAAACACACAGCAACATAAATGAGCACTGTATTCAATGCTGTATTCACACATTCATCTCTCTCTCTCTCTCTCGCTCTGTCTCTCTTTCTCTCTCTGTCTCTCTCCCACTCTGTTTCTCTCTCTCTCTTTTTCCCTCTCTCTCTCTCGCTCTCTCACCCACACAAACTCTCACACGAACACACATCCTCGAACAATAGTTTCTCAATTTGTGTCCCTGCCAAGTGCCAAGGGGTTGAATACTTATTGACTCAAAATAATTCTGCTTTTCAGTTTTAATTAAATTGTAGGAATTTGTGAATAAAAATCCATGTTTATGTAATGGGTTATTGTGCGTTGATCAGTGACAAAAAAATCCTAATTTAATCCATTTTTAATTCTCTAACACCACAAAATGCAGAAAAGGTAAAGGAGGTTATACTTTCTGAAGGCACTGTAGACACACAGCTCTCTCTCACACACACACACACACACACAAGGACCGTAATGGATCCTATATTGTCGAACACACATTTCAGCTACGGTCAATCTAACCTGAACATTCCCCGTGCCAGAGCAGTTAACGGTAGCCTCAGGCCAGCTAATAGTAGATGTGTAGTCATCAGCGCTGGTCAATAATGATGAGTCAGCAACCTGTAGTTCAGCTCTGTCAAAGCCCAAAGCCATCATTTAATGCTGTATGAAAACCTCCTCACTCCGGTAGTGGTCGATTCCGTTTTCATTCGTTGGCTTCTGTCTTTTCTTCCCTTTTTTTCCTCTGGAGTTGTGAGTTTGTATGGTGCATTCTGTGATGGGTTAAGTCCCATGATCCGGGCCGCATGAAGCACATTCAGGGCGCGTTCACACCAAGCATGTTTGCTTGGTGTTCAATTGAACTCCGGAGGGTTTACTCCTTTAGTTTGATTCCTTTACGCACCAAATAACCGCACTGAGACACCTGAAAATGCAAGGCAGACTGTGGTGCTGTTTGTTAGAAGTGAGAACGTAATCATACCAACTGCAGGAAACGACCCCGACACATATGGCTTAATGAGTATGTTTTTCGTTTTTTAACTGTTGTTCCATACGGTTTTAAGTGTATAAGGAGATGGTTGTTGACATTTGATAGCCAGCAGTTCCTTTCCTGATTGGAAAACCTAGCGTAACAAAATGAACTGAGGGCAAACCACAGCCTGGACTGATGCTCCAATTCAGCTATTTCTTCATGTGTTTTTAACTAGTATAAAAACCAGAGAAGGTAAATTACAGCAAAGACCTCAGGCAAGTCCATAGTTAAAGTTACAGAAGCTGAATTTGGATTTGGTTTGACTCCCCCACTGCCAAAGTCTGTAATCTCATGGGATGACAGGTTAGCAAAACTCCAATAAAGGAGCTACTTGTGAGTCCATGTGGCTTTTGTTTACAAGCCCTGGATCACTTGTAATCGGGCAGTGTGATACTAAACAAACCAAATACAAAAATGCTACAAAGTAAACATTTCCACTGTGGTTCAGACCAGAGAAAACAGACTGTAGGTGTGATTGCATCCTCAAAGTTCAGTGTATGTTTGGAGGGCCAAGCAAAAATGTATCTTGTTATTTAGGGTTGATATTTTGTGTTTTCATAATACTGAAGAGTGACCTAGTGTCTGTATCTGAACTCTGACCTTTGACCTCCCTGTGGAGGAGGGCAAGAAAAAAGAGAATTACAGGGGGGGCAATAAAGTTTCACATTGTTATTAGAAATGTATGAGACCAGGATGTTATGTACAATATCAAGTGTCCAGCTTCCCATTCAGACTTTTGTGTGTTCATTTATAAGGGCTATATGCTGTTAAACCTCCAGCTTGAAGTCCTGGGTGTGAATGGTTGCAGACCTAAACACCTTATGATCCAGCATAAGGACATGCTGTATGTTAGTATTGAACAGTAGAAAGTGAATGGCCCCGCGTCAACATCTTGTAGCCTCTTCACTTTGAGTCTTGTTCATGCAGAACTGTATGTACGGCCAAAGAATAGCTATTCCAAATGCATAAAACACACACTCTTTCCCGTCTGTAGATTTGCATACAAACCTCGTCCTTTTGGATCGTCTGTGAACCAAATCTAAACATCTGTTTTATATTTTTGTTGGCCTCTAACGATGTTACTCATGTCGACTTTTAAATATTTTGTCCGTCTCTGTTGTCAACAGACTGTAAAATGGGAAGAACTAATCTTAAGATCTTTACTGCCATACAAAAAAGACTGGTGGCCAGCTAACCATTTGCCCTTCATGTCTACTGTGTGGAGGTTGTGAGTCCAATTCCCAAGAGAAAACACGTGGGGCTAATTGTGTGTGTGTGTGTGTGTGTGTGTGTGTGTGGGTGAATGGTCAATATTACTCATGACTACTGGCTGTTCCTGTAGAACATTCCTTGTTGATTGGTCCCTGTAGACCCGCCCACACAACTCTTTAAGCCAATCGTACGCTGTTTCCTCACTCCCCCAATGTAATTCATAAATCAACTGAGAGGAGAGAAGAGGAAAGGAAAGGAAAGGTGAAAGGAGAGGAATGAGGAGAGAGATGAGAGGAGAGGGGAAGAGAAGAAGAGAAAAAAACAATAAAATATAGATAAAACCAAAGAAGAGAAAGAAGGCAAAACAAGAAGAGAAGGGGGGGGAAAGCAGAGATGGGAGATATTTATCTTTGTAGCCCGTGTGTTCGGTTCAATCTCCGTGGTAACCGTCTCTTCCAGGAAGTTCATGCACGTCCATCTGGATTTCCAATTACCCACAATCCCTTGTGACCCGCCGGCCGCGTCTGGAGAACGATGTTATTTCCTGACCTGACAAATACGAAATACACATGCACACAAGACAGGCACACCTACACACCCGCACAGAATACACATAGATAAATGCATGAAATACACACACACACACACACACACACACACACACACACACACACACACACACACACACACACACACACACACACACATAGCTAGGCCTTTCGTCAACACACACAGTCATGTCCTCCACCCCATCTCGCTCCTCCATCTCATCCTTTCCCAATCTTTACACCAATTTACAGCATAATAGATGCCTTATTGCTTTTTCTATTGCCCTACACTGTATATTATACTTTGTTTTATTGCCTTTAGCTTTAACATCCTGCCATACTGATTATTATTTGGCTGACTGGAGCAGGATTACATTCTGATTACAACACATCAGTAACTAGAATCCATTACAGTTCCTGTAAAAACACAGTAATCAGACTACAGATACCTTTGGAAAAAGGTATTACGTTATGTTGGAATTACTCCAAAATGCATTTGAAGGGAAAAGAGAATTGTGAGATTAGATGCTTCCATGCATTGATGGCATAGTAAATAAAAAAGGGGGTAAACTATAACCTCTAGTCATTTATCACTAAAACGTAAACAACCACCAATATAAACAAAAATCACTTATTTTTTCAGAAGAGCATTCATTTGTGCTTTCCGTAAAAGACCCTATCCTCGTATAACTTACATCACTTTGACTCTTCTTACTAAGAAGTATGCAATGACTTCACATTATGAAGATTTATGCCGGCCTATAATGGATCGAGGGTTAACTGAGTTCAGATGGGTTTACCCAGTGTTGGGAAGTAATGATTGTATGCAACTTCCCCAACCCTACTCTTCACACCTGCCAGTTATTCATACCGTGCTCGTCTGGTATTATGGCTTTCATTAACACAAATGAAAGCCATAATACCATCGTAAGGGCTATCAAGGCATGTATACTGACTACTGAAAGGTTATCATCAAAGTAATGTACATACATGCGAATGATTAGAAAAAGAAACAGGAGAAAGCAAGGAAGATGGTTATCTGTCTCCCCAGTGAGCGACACATTCCATTTCTCACAAAGTGCGTCTAGGTGTGATCTACTGTCTCATAAAGCCCAGTGGGAACACTGATTTAACCAATCATAATTTTTTAGCTTGAACTACATATTGTGTAGAAAAAAATCTAAAGGGGCAGCACATACAGTAGACCAGGATCACACTTAATACATTGAATGCATTGCTTTCTGATGGAAGAATCCATTACTGCTGCATTTTTTCTACTTATGATGCATGTGTAAAATAAAGTGTATGTTCTTTTGCCCTGTTTTTTGGTAGCTCTTCATGGAGCTTTTGTGATGAGAACATTTGTAGGTAGCGTAGTGCATTCTCTTCCTCAGACAGGTTAGCACTACTAGCATGTAAAGGCCATTTCAGTGCTCTTTCAAATCCATTTCTCTTGAAGCAGTAACAAGCAGCAGTAGTAGGAGAATGATTGTTGTACTATTGATAAATGTCCAAAGTGAAAATTATTATTATTATTAGAATTATTGTTCTATTGTATTCTGTTCTGTTCAGTTCTGTTCTATTGTATTCTGTTCTGTTCTGTTCTGTTTTATTCTATTCTATTCTATTCTATTCTATTTGTTTCAGTTCTGTTCTGTTCTGTTCTGTTCTGTTCTGTTCTGTTCTGTTCTGGCCTATTTTGTCCGGTTCTGTTCTGTTCTGTTCTGTTCTGGCCTATTTTGTCCGGTTCTGTTCTGTTCTGTTCTGTTCTGGCCTATTTTGTCCGGTTCTGTTCTGTTCTGTTCTGTTCTGGCCTATTTTGTCCGGTTCTGTTCTGTTCTGTTCTGTTCTGTTCTGTTCTGTTCTGGCCTATTTTGTCCGGTTCTGTTCTGTTCTGTTCTGTTCTGTGGTTGTGAGCAGAATTTAGTGGTAGTAGCTATGAGAAGATTAGATCCTCCACTGGTGATAAATCTCTATGGGGCCAGGGGTCAAGTTGTTCTCTCCTGTAAATCTACTCAGTGACATGTTTTCATTACCAACACTAACGCATCCCCTAGGTTGTTGTGTGTCTGTGTGTGTGTGTGTGTGTGTGTGTGTGTGTGTTATGTTGTGGCCTTGGATGGAGGCTGGGCTGAAGTACTAACCAAGGCTAGCACTGATGAGTTCCTACTTAAATCAAATCACACACACACACACACACACACACACACACACACACACACACACAGAGAAATACACTCGCACAATTGTGTCTCTAAAGTGCTTGTGGATGATTTAACAAAGTCCTCATCACTGCCTCATCAGGTATGGACGTGTGTGTGTGTGTGTGTGTGTGTGTGTGTGTGTGTGTGTGTGTGAGCAGTTGGTCCACTGCAGGGTAGATTTACCGCTGGCTGGGCTGAGCTCAACTAAATCACTTCAACCACTTATCCAGGAGTTATTGCGCATAAACATTCTCTCTCTGTCTCTCTCTCTTCCCTGTATCCCAAAGTTTTTATTCCTTAGTGCTGAGTATTTCACATTTTCTAGATCACTGGTTCTTTCCATGTTGACTCTAGCACTCTAGGACACTGTAGTTACCATAGTTACATAGGACCAGCACTCTAGAACACTGTGCTTACCATAGTTACATGAGATCTGCATTTCCGTTACACAGGACCATCTCTTCGGTATTCACATTGAAATCCAATTTGTCTTTCCCTTATAAAAAACACAGATTGTCACGCATGTCACTCCCTCTAGTAATATTTCTGTCCTTTGAAATCAACTGTAAACATCTCCTCTCACTTTTTCCCATCAACGAGTATCATGACAAGTATGTTACTATCTGAGCTGCTTGCCACCTGTCTGTTTTGCTTGTGCTTCCTAGTTGGATCTGCATTCAAAATTTTATTTCCATTTACGTAGTTTCTGATTCTGAATTATTCCAAAGACATTGGTACTAAAAGCAATATTATGTTGCCAAACCTTCCCAAGTTCCTGCAATATAAGATACCGTATGTTGTTTATTAGCCTACATGATCGTCTGCAAAATTAATTTGACTCCTGAGGAAACTAGTGGGCCCCCTGGGGAGTTAGACCCCCCCTGGTCTGGAACACAGTGGTCACCAAAGCCTCCAGGACACAGTCAATTCATTGCCTTCGTTTTTTTCTGGTGTGTGTGTGTGTGTGTGTGTGTGTGTGTGTGTGTGTGTGTGTGTGGCAGATTAACTGTCTATAACTTTGTGGTTTTCCTGTTTAGTCTGAGTTTGTGACCGTCTGGGAAAGGACAGCATTTGCAAACACATACACACTCACCCACTCTCTCCTTTCTCTCTCTTTTTTATGTGTGACTGTCTGGAAGAGGACGACATTTGGTCTGCTATCATTAACATAAACAAACACACATGTGCGCACACACGCACGCACGCACACACACACACACACACAGAAATGGAGCCCGTTCAAGAGAATGAAACTTTGGTGACTCTGAATCCTTGTGATATTCAACACCGCAGCTTATTTCAAATGTCATCGATGTCCTGCAGAAACCTCCAGATAACCTCATATTTCCCTTTTCCCTCTTTGTTTTATTGCACCTGACAGCCAACATTGACCCTTTTGTCTGGAAATGTTTCCTGATGCTGGGACCTAAACCGAGCTCTGATAGTGTATTGGAAAATGTCAAAACTGTATGGATGATTATGGGAAAAAATCGACTAGTTTTCTCAACTCCTGAAAAGTTGCATTTTGTGGATATATAGTTTCTGCAGGATACTGACAATTTGAAACACAGTCAAATTTGCAGTACATGTGCATATTTCTGTGCAGTCATTTGGAAACACTTTATTACTGAATACAATAGAAGTACAGGAATTAGTGTCGATGGCATTGGTGCAGGGACATAATAACATAATTTAACATGATCTTAAATATGGTAAACAAAAGGTCAGTTCCAAACATACCCCTTACAAAAAAGTCACATGTGAAAACCCACATGTGAATTCAAAACACATGTGCTTTTTGGTCACACATATTGTCATAAGAGAAAATATGCAAAAATGTTACAAAAAAATATATAAATGATCACATGAATGAATGAATGAAAGGAATATAATATTCAACTTTTTTGTAAAGGACAGTAAAGAGTCCCTTACAAACAAATGCAATGCAATATTTTCTTCTCATCGTCTTCTCAGGGTGTTTCATAGCCTGAGGTTTGGATCGACCATGATTTGCAGTATTGGAAATATTTCACCTGTCTTCTCTGAAATGCATGAGTTTCACCTCCAGTCACCAGGAAGCTGGTACTGTAGTTACCTCATGACATCCAGTATTATAGTCAGATCTGAACAGTTTGGTCCCTTGGCGATTGGACTCACCATGCCATGTGTTAGCATCTGCACACACCTAGACCTCATGATTAGAATAGATTATTGGCTTTCAATGCTAAAATCAAATTGCCGTGACAGTCTCAGGTCTGTTGGCAAAACAGATTTGAATAGTCCAAAAATACTGAATTAATTCCTTTGAATTCCAAAGAAGCCTAGTAATAAAAGAACATAATTTTGTCTGGAATGTTTACTGCGTTACAACGAAAAAATCCTTGACTTCTCAGGGTGAAATTCATGGAGGTGCTGAAGAAAAAATGACCATCACCAGACCCTCCCTGTTAACAGCAGCTCCATCCAGGTTAACAACAGCGTTACAGCAATTGAACCACAGTTAATTGATACATTAATATGAATTATTAATGTAAGGAATTTGGAGTTTTTGAAATGTTACCTTTAAATCAAAGCCATCTTCCTCCTGACTGAAGTGGATTTAATATTCAATTGAATGGATTATATTTTTCCCCGAGGGGCAATTAGATTCTGGTGAAATCAATAAGGAATCATATAAAGATGTTCCTTCTTTATAACATATTCTGATGAGTGGCACTATTATTGTAACAATTTAGAAAGATCTGCCCACAATATCAGTATTGGTCTGGAAATAAGATTCAGCTTGTTCAGGTTTTGTTTTCAGCATGGACTCTTGTTTGTTGATTGATTGGCTCTAATACGTGGATTTAATAGATGGATGAGAGAAAGAAAGGGATCTATAGGAGATATGATGGGAGGGAGAGAGAAGTGGGGATCTTGTCATGCCAGTATAAAGCCCTGAAATGAAATGTAATTGAAGGAGAGATGAGAGGAGAGAGACAAGACGGGACGGGGGGAGGGGGGGGGCGGATGTCCTGCGTCATCCAAGCAGCCCAAAATTTCTCTCTCTCCGACGCTCTTCTTTCAAGCCGCTTTCTCTCTTTATTTTCTCTGTGTAATCAATCATTCATCGCTCTGTTTCAAAGCGGGGATGACTGACTGCTTGTGTGTTTTCTTTGGTGCTCTAATCTGACAGACAGACAGACACACACACACACACACACACACACACAGAGGCAGGGGCAGGAAGTCCCGGCGAGAGCAGGATGTTGACTTAGTTTTCATTTCAACTTTCCCCGAAAACCCTCAGCGGCCGGCAGAAGAGAGGCCGACAGATGTAACGCCAGAGAGAGAGAGAGAGAGAGAGGGAGACAAAAATACGGCTTATTGAACATTTTCTAAGTCTACTTTTGAAAATGGGTTTTGTAAATCTTTCGTTTCCTTTTTGCGGCTTTCCACTGACTGTACACATTTCTCTCGACCTGCAGAAATCACACAGCGCTCCTAATGCAAAAATATTCACATTGTCACCGCTGATGCTGCAACCATAGTAACGCTGTCAGTAAAGTAGGCATGAACACAGTAGCTATCAGTGTCAATTTCTCCACATCATTTTCTCAGCATGACATTTATTGAGAGGGTAACATTTCTAAAATTGTTCACTGCACACACACTTGCAGCTGAAAAACCTTTCAGTGGGAGTCAAACAGTTGCCGAAACCAAGTCAATTCACTAAACTAAGGTATGGCAAACAAAACTTCCAAAATCACTTATATTAACTAATAATTCTCTGCTGACGTGACTGGTTTTTTTTTATTGTGTTTTTTTTTTTAGATATGGCTTCCAAATAGACTTCTCTATCTTTAATCTCCATTATAAATATAAAACTAGAGTCACCTTTTGACTCCTTAATTGACACCCGTGAACTTTATCCTAGGTGGTTCAATGTGAAAAGTTTCAACACCACTTGCAATGAGGCTCTGATGATATTTTTGCTGGAAATATTTTAATGTGCAAGTTTGTATACGAGGCCAGAGACAGAGAGTGACAGAGAGAGACGGAGCGACAGGCGCTGTCCAGCAGATGCACTTTGCCATCTATTAGAAAACTCATTCATTTATCCAACGTGTCAACACACACACACCGTTGCCATAGAAACGACACGCAGCGACCGGGACGAGTTGACAGCTGTCTGTGTGTGTGTGTGCGCGTGTGTGTGTGTGTTTGTGAGAGATCGGATGCTAATATTAAACCTTTTGGCTAGATGTAAGCTTTTGCAGAACTTTGATTCATCAGTAAAGCTTATGACATGCAGCAACCAGGACAAGCTGACAGCCACATTTGTGTGTGTGTGCGTGTGTGTGTGTGTGCGTGTGCGACTGAATAAGATGAAGACTGATCACATGCTATATTTAAACCTGTGTATTAGCTCGGCTGAACTTTTTTCATTTATAAAGTTTGTTGAAGTGCCTGGGTTCATTTCACTTTCAGCTTAATTCAGGAAACGAGTCTTCTTCAGAATTGTATCAGTGGAAAAACTGTTTTCATATCTAGCCAATAAAGACATAATTGAGAACGACTATATCTGTCGTTACGTAATGGAGAGCGGTTTCCGTTCATCATGAACTGATTCAGCTGAGACTGAGAGACCCGGTGTGAATCGAGGGTGTTTTTAAATTCAATCAGGCAGAGAGTTAACATGATGCTCCACAGACTCCCAGCCAGTGCACTGATACACATCACCTGTAGTCTAGTCTAGTCTTGTTTATTTATATAGCCCTTTATCACAAGCATGTCTCAAAGGGCTTTACATAGCATCATATACAGTACATGTCATATACATACTACATATACACATCATATACATCCTATACTATGTCATATAGGTTATATACTTCATATACTATGTCATATACATTATTTTATGTATGCATCTGAACATATTTTGAGGATTAAAGGATGTTAAATCTTGGGTGTATTTTGACTTTTGCACTGAAAAACTGGTTCTATCAAATGTGGTGTCATAGACCGGAGATTCATTGGAGTGAAAGAAGTGTGTAAGTGTATGTACATCTTTGTGACTGTTTTTGTATGTGTGTGTGTGTGTGTGTGTGTGTGTGTGTGGATTAACTGTCTAGAACTCTGTATCTGCAGAATGTATCTGACTATGCATCTGTGTGTGTGTGTGTGTGTGTGTGTTTGTGTATGTACATCTTTGTATATATCCGTGTCTATGTACATCTGTATTTGTATCTGTGTGTGTGTGTGTATATGTAAGATGTAAGTGTGTTTGTGTGTGTGTGTGTATCTGTGTATATATGCTTATGTGTGTAAGTGTGTGTGTGTAGAGGATTATCGCAGTCTCATCCCTCACTCCTCTCCCGGCCCTGACCCTTTTAAACAACACTCTATCTTTCTCTGGGAATCCCTCAATCCATCTCTCCTTCTCCATCAATCTATTTCTCTCTCCTTTTTCTCCCTGCATCCATCTCCCTCTCCTCCCGACTCTCCAGGAGAGAGAGCGCGAGAGAGAGAAAGAGAGAGGGAGACAGAGAGACAGGTACACAGAGACAGACAGAGAGAGAGAGATGATCCTGTCTTTTCCAACCTTCTTCTTATTCCATCAAGCATACATCTAGCCTCAAAACTCAACAATAACACATCCATCACACACACACACACACACACACACACACACACACACACACACACACACATATACACACAGCGTGGCCAACAGTGAAGCATTATTTTCTTTCATGCCAGAGAAAGAGCAAATAAAATTGTATTCATAATGTAATAAGAAACTCTTATACAATAAAGAATTTACTGTCATTCTGAAGCTTGTGGAAAGACAGTAATATGTGGCATTTTCTGCTAAAATATAAATATAAGGTCCATGCTTGTGCCTTTTTGTCTATATTCCCACATTAATGACCACTTCGCAGAGATCACCTGTCAATCAAACAGTGTGTCTGGTACTGTGACGTCTTTTCCCTTGGATTTAAATGCAAATGTAAGAGCGTTCATGAACTGGGTATAGGCTGAGTCACTTTTGTGTCATATCAATCAGCAGCAAAATCAACATTCATATGAAAATGTCACCGATTATTACCTTTAAAGCTGTGGAACACCAGGCAGCTATAGGAACTCAAGTGAGACAGAGGGTGAAATGTCCAATTGACTTTAGATGTTGCCATATAATCAATGCAAGGTTGTTGAAACAACTCCTTGGGCAAAAGTGCAAAAAAAAAACAAAAAAAAATGCCCGGCTTTTACACGGTACACTTATACACTTATGACAGTATTATATTTTCGAGCCTGCATGGCGGAAAGTCCTGTGGGAGAGTCTGGTTAATAGAGCGTGGACAGAGGATGGAAAGGCCAGCAGACAGACAGACAGACAGCTAGGTTACCATGGTTATCAGAGCATATAGAAAGAATAGAAGGTGATGAACCCAAATAGGTGTGTGATTGTGTGTGTGTGTGTGTGTGTGTGTGTGTGGAGCCGTAGGCAGCCTAGTCATTGTGTCCTTGTCTTTCAGTGTATCTGAAATCTGAACCCTGTCTTTACCCGATCCTCTCCGTTTTCCTGTTTTTATCTCGCCGTTTTGTTGAACATAAAAGGCGAGAGAGAGCAAAAAACAACCTTATCTGTATAGCCGAAGTCAACTTCATACACGCAATCTGATTCTACCCAGCAAGCGGTTTGACTCTGAATAGATGCTGATACGTCTGCACCGACATAGACGAAGTGGAAGTGGAGACGACGTCTGTAGTCGATTTGTGAAATCTGAACCTAAATATCTTTCTGATATCGGTTCAAACCAGTTTCCGAAGCTGTTTTAATATGATTTTTTTACCATGCTCGTTTGGGCTGAGGTTAAACTTGGCCGCCTCATTTGAGCCGTGGGACGTCTTACACCGAGCGGTGCGCTCAGATGTGAGATGACATTTTGTGCCATTACATCACCAATAAAACCTGTAATGTCAGAGGGGGCCGACATGGTTTGGGTGACTCTGTGTATTCAGAGTATAAAGTGCAATAGTAAAAACATGCACCCTTTCGGAAACAGCTGACCCCTCACTGATTCGGGGGAAGGGAACTGTAAAAGTGTATTTCTAACAAAGCTATGGTAAAATCATCTCAGTTTCCTCCCCTGATTGAGCCTCTCCTCTGAATCCCTAGCTGCTGCTGCAAATCAGACATGTGGAGTCGATAGGAAGCTTATGGTATTAGCAGTCTAAAAACAAGGTGAAATGACTCCATTAAACACTGCACAGTCTCCCACACGTTTGTGTCTAATTCCAGACGCTTCCAGGTTGTGGATCAAAACCCAGGCATGAGAAGGATGCTGGCTCCACTCCCTGGCATTGACAGGAGGCAGTAGTTATAAATGGAGTTGAGTAGAAGGACCGTGAAAAAAACGTGTTCAGCCCAACAAATGTTTTGATCTTGTATTAAGAACTCAACTAAGCTTTATTTTGCCCGGAAGTCTGATTACAAGATTTTGCTGTATTGGCAACATGACAGCTGGATGTGTGTTGTGTATTTTAATTGTATGTTGAAGAGTGACTCACTGCGCTTTTTATGTTTGTCCTTCCAACAGACTTTAGTATGGGTCCCACGCACTCATGCTTTCAGAGCTTCATCTAGCCATCTTTTTTATGTATTGCCTCTGAAAAGAGTGGAACCTGCTCTCCGGTGGCGAGGCACTTCAAGGAGGCCAACCAAAGTATCAGACTTAACATTCTGTGGCATCCAAGAAAAAAAAAAATAAAAAAAAAAAAATCACAAGGCCACAACGTGCAGATGAAATTGAAAAGAAGCTGCTACAGTGTGAATCAAAGTACTTTTATTCCCTCCGTACTGTTTGGTACGGTCTTACTCATGAAAACAGTGATGGAAATTGAGCAATTACTTTCAGTTTGTCATTGTACAATATGATATTTGTGTGACTGGACAGTGTTTGAGAGCTTATGGGACTTGTAATTTTGCCAACATTTTGGGTCCCAGCCCATAGAATACAATGACTTCTTGGCTAACAGTTTGTTTTTTTGTCGTATTCCTTTAAGAAACACTGTGTTATGGAAATCTGGGCTCACTGGTGTATTTGTCTCAGATATCATGGGTGAGAGCAGTTGAGAAAAGTGCTTGTGTGAGAGAGAGATTGAGAGAGTGTGTGTGTGAATCTGTATATGTGTGTGTGTGTGTGTGTGTGAGAGAGAGAGAGAGAGAGAATTTGGGTCTCTCAGATGTTCTTCACAGTTCATCAGTGTTGACATCTGGCCAAACAGCTGGATTCATCTGGACACGACACAAACACACACACACACACACACACACACTCACAAGTAACCCTTCTTCTTCTCTCTACTTTTCTTTCTCTGTTTTTCTTTCTATCCTTCTCTCCCTCTTCTACCTCCATCTCATTCTCTTTACAGTTTTCAGTGTTTGTGTGTGGCTGTATATGTGTTTATGTTTGCTTGTTGGTGCATATGTTGTTTGACTGTTGACTTCAAACCAATACTGGAATATCTGATGTAATGTAGTGAGTGTGTGTGTGTGTGTGTTTATGTATCTGTATGTTTGGAGCTGCATCTCTGTGTGATTAGTATGTGTGTATATGTATGTATGTGTGTGTGTGTTTCTGCCAGACAGGAAATGTGAACCATGTGTATGTTGAGCGTTCCAGTACTTTAAGATCAACAAGCTTGTCATTCAGTCTGAAACAAATGTGTGTTTTACTATGGGAACAACACAGACAAGATACACTCAGTACAAATACAGACTGTGTTCAGTCCCACAGTGCATTTGTGGCGGTGACATGTAGACCTAATTAATGATCAGTTTACTTGAATGGGATCTCAGCTCTCTGGCTCCCTAGCTGATCAGCTGGCTCAGAAATACCTATTGAGATAGATAGGGGAAATTCAAACTAGCCAATGTGGCCAGCTGATGAAAAACTTCGTCTCATGCACTGTATCACTGAAGAACACAGATCCTAGGTTACATTTGATGTCCGAATTATGAGAGTTAGACCCTAAAACACAGGCATTTCAGGTTAAAATAGTGATTTATTAGCAATTATGGGAAAAATGGCATATGATTTCCATGTTTTCAATCCACATTACACATGAGAAACTGAACTTTCCCAGCATGTAATTCAACTTTCACCACCTCCAGCAAAAATGTGTAATTTAAAAGCCTATTTTCTATCATGATGCATATAGTATGTTCTCCCCAAGTTCATACATTAGTGCTCCAGCAGTGAAAAAATCCATAACAAATGAAAAATTTGCTTGAGCAACACAATGCAAATGAACAGTCCTTTGATAAAGTAGCACTACTGCACAGTTGAATGCCAGCCAAAAATGTGCTCTCTGTGCTTCATTTGTCCAGAGACAAAGCAAACAGGTTCCTGCTGTCTGTGAGGGGAAAATGATGTGAACGACATCACACTGTGCCATAAAAACATCCACGTTAACTAGCTTGGCTAGCATAAAACACCTGCTGCCCTCATGTTGTGGGCTAACGCATTACCTCGCTATCACACACATGCTAACTTTAGCTAACTCACTCAGAACAAATCACAGAAAAACTGTTGGTTTTGAAATGCAAAACCTTTACTTTTATAGGAAAGGTACATGTACTGAATATTTATAGCCTAATAACTGTTACCCTGCTTTGAAGAAGAAAACCAGCCTGAACCAGTTTTAACTGATTTAAGCTGACCGCTATCTATGTTTTTTTGAGTTTCTTTTCATGTGTTTGCTTACATGTTGTCTTTATACTTCTTTGCGACATACTGTATAATAGCAATACTTTTAATATTTTTTTGTTTTGTGTGGACCCCATGAAAAGAAGCAGCTTATGCGTCTTATTGTGTATCCTATTCAATAAATCAATACCACTGCTATGTGTCTATCAGCAATCAGTACCAATGCTGTGTACGGTTGTCTGTGCATCTGTCCTACCCCTCGATTTATCCATTGATCTGTGTATTTGTGTGTCATTGTGTCTCCAGGTCTGTTCCCGGCGGTGTTAAACCTGGCATCCATGGCAGACGTAACGGCTAATGCCACCTGTGGTTCAGCGGGCCCAGAAATGTTCTGTAAGCTGGTAGAACATGTGCCAGGTCAGCCTGTTAGAAACCCACAGTGTCGCGTCTGCAACGAAAAGAGCACAAAAGTATTCGGTAAGACATGCACACACACACACACACACACACACACACACACACACACACACACACACACACACACACACACACACACGCACACGCACACAGGAGTTATAGGTGTTGTGATTAGGGAAACATTCAATCATACTAGATTAGTCAGACAGAGCCTGATTGGCCAGATGTTAACCAATCAATTCATCTGAAATGATAATTACGCAGTATACTGAAGAATCAATCATGACAAAATCACAATACAAAATTAGCCTGTAATCATAATTCTGTCAGCTAGCCGACCAGTCAGTCAGTCAACCAGTCGGTAATTCATTTAGTCAGTCAACCACTCAATCAACTTTCATAATAATAAGCAGAAAAAGAGGAGAAGTAAAGGAGGGGGGGGGAGTAGAGAGAAGGGGAAGAAAAGGAAGAGAAATGAGAGCAGGAGAAGAGAAAGAGGAGTGAGGAGAAAGTGAAAGAAAGATTAAGTTTGACTGTGATGGTGGTTTTAAAAGCTCTCTGTCTCTGTTAAAAGTTAGACTTAGAGATGCAATCTCAGCTCAGCTCCAGATTTCACACATTTATTACAGCTATTGAATTCCTGCAGACATACAGCCAAACAATCTGCTCTTTACATTATCCCATTCAGTCACTGTGCTGACTGGCTGACTGACTGGTTGACTGGTTAACTGGTTAACTGACAGGCTGGTTGATTGACTGGCTGACTGACTGACTGGTTGACTGACTGACTGACTGGTTGACTGACTGACTGGTTGACTGACTGACTGACTGACTGACTGACTGACTGGTTGACTGACTGACTGACTGGCTGACTGACTGACTGGTTGACTGACTGACTGACTGGCTGACTGACTGACTGACTGGTTCACTGACAGGCTGGTTGATTGACTGGCTGACTGACTGACTGACTGGTTGACTGA
>NW_027278969.1:90000-110000 GCF_046629955.1 Centroberyx affinis | reverse complement strand
CCTTGGATGGTTGAAATGCCAGGGGTTTAAACTGTGTGAGAGACTGGAGAGGAACATTCTCTCCTCAGACCGAAGCTGGAGGACATATTGAGGACTCGCATGAATTTTAGATAATTAAAGTTTGAATAGAATAAAAGTCAAACTGAAATTATGTTCTCGCTGTGTGTGTGCGTGTGTGTGTGTGTGTGCATACAGAGCGTCACCCGATAGAATATGCCATCGATGGGACCAATCGTTGGTGGCAGAGCCCCTCTATCAAGAATGGAATGGAATACCACTATGTGACTGTCACACTGGACTTGAAACAGGTACACACACACACACACACACACACACACACACACGCACACACACACGTTCCGTCTACTCCATCACTGACATATCTTTCTGTTTCTGCTGTCAGATGACAGCATGGTCATAAAAAAGTGACGTGATTCAGAGCCACAAGATGCTAACAGAGCAGGAATTACGTTGCATATTTGGGATGTCAAAAAGACAAAAAGTTACAGGAATAGTTCACCCAAAAATGAAAATTCTGTCATCATCTACTCCCCCTCATGCCAAATGAAACTGGCTGCCAGCACAACTTGGTAGCAGCCTTCTCCAAAACAACTGAAGTCAATGGGGACCTGTTCTTTAGAGATCCAAAACAAAAACAGACAAACAATCACACTGTGAATAGAAAGACCTATACACCATGATTTGTTGCAAATCAATCAGCTGTAGTTAAGATTTGCACTAAATGATGGTGTAAATATACTGTAGGTCTTTTTGGAACTCTGAAGAACTGGTCCCCACTGACTTCAGTTGTTTTGGAGAAGGCTGCTATGGAGTTGTGCTGCAGCCTCCCTGTGTGTTATATGGACAAACTTCACCTGTGTTTCAACTGGCATGAGGGTGAGTAGATGATGACAGAATTTTCATTTTTGGGTGAACTATTCCTTTAATAAGCTAACGTTAGTGCCCGTCTTAGTGGTTCAACTTACTGACTGGCTTTTGTTAGCCGTAGCCAGTTAGCGTTTTAGTGGTTCAAGAAACGTTGATTTCAGTGGTCATGCATTTGCTTCTCAAAAACAACAAAATATGCAGTAGTGGAAGATACAGATGTTGAATTGACGGTATTATTGGAAAACAGGAAAGTAAAAAAAAAACACACACACACAACTTCAAGGGAACATTGGTCCTGAATGCTCCCCTGACTTTCTCCTTTTCTTATTTTAGATAGAGACTCCAAGTACATTTCTAGGGAATGATACACGACTATATACAAACTACTAAGATCAAATGTTGACCCACTAAGGCTAAGGTGTGGTGATTGCCACACTTTGCCATACAAAGCTGACGCCCACGCTTTCCAGTCACGCCTCTCTCCCCTCTGTTTCTGCCTATTTGCGTGCTGGAGGTGAGCCCGAGTCCACCGGCACCTTCCTCAGCTGCCAGGTGCTCGGTCCATCAAGGTCGTCCCAACACTCACTGCCCCCACGCCGCCTTTCTGCCAGGGTCGTGCTCCCATATCTGCGTTGTTACCTGTAATTCCTCAGTGTTAGTTCGTTTTTGGCTATCAATCATTTTACCAGAGTAGTCACTGAATTTGTGGGCATCCATTTTGAAGTAAACCTCTTCATTTGGAAGAGCTGGCAGGGATGTTGCTGATGGAGAGGCTGTGTACATGGTCTAGTTTAGTTTAGGAATGTGATAAAACAGATAATTATGTAGATATCATGGGAATAATGAGTGGGAGAGGCTGAAAGAGCAAGGTTCATTAGGAGATGCCAGTCACCTAATCACTCTAAAGGTTACAAACAATGAGAAAAAGCATAAATAGCCTATAGGGAAAATGATGAAAAAAGAATCAAGAAATTCAACGAAAGGAAAAAACCCCCAAATTAAATTCACTTAAACCACTTGGACATAGATCCATAAATGTTGCTTGTCACTTTTTGACTATATTTCCATCAACTTCATGAACATTTCAGTCTGTGGTCTCAGCGGACTAAGGCTCATACCATGCAGCTGTAACATCGTGGGTTTGAATCTGGGTCAAGATCTTTGTCATCGTCTCTCTGTCTCCCACCTCTCCTGTCTCTCTTTACTATGCACCGCAGAAATGCCTTAAGATTCACCTAGAAACGAAAAGAAGAGAGAGATGTAGAAGAGTGAGGCTGGAGGGAAACAGCAAAGAGAGACATAGACAGCGAGGAAGATAAGGAGACAAAGAAATGATCAAAATAATAAGATAGTAATGAGAACTAATAGATAAAGAAATATATGAACAGAGGAAAAAAGAGGGAGACACAGAGCAGACAGAGAAACAAGAAATCTATAATGTTTCATTTTTTGACCATATTATTTCAAATATCCACTCCGGTTAAGCAAATGGAATTCAACTCAATTGAATTGAATTGACTGTAGAGACATGGAGAGAGAGAGGGGAAAAGAGAGAGAGAGAGAGGGAAAGGTGAGTTTTCTTTTTCTTTTTTGCCATCCATCCATCACAGAATATAATTATGTATGTGGACAGGAAGTGGAGCAGCGGCCATCTTGACATGTTAATGACTTCAGGCCCATCAATCACACCTGTCACCACCGTGTTATGGCCCCTGAATATATACACACTCCTACCTGGACACACACACACACACACACGCACACGCGCACACACACACACACACACACACACACTCACACCTGTCACTGCGGAGGTATGGCCACTGAATACTTAGCCTTCTACCTGTTTACACACACACACACACACACACACACACACACACACACTCACACTCACACACATACAGTGCTGACATGAATATTGTGCGTGGAGCACTGGATTGACACGCGCACACACACACACACACACACACACACACACTTTCTCTTTTTCACTCTCTTTCTCTCTCATGCTGTTCCACACATAGACACAAACATTCACAGAGCCACAGAGAAATAGAAAACAATGAATAAAATAACTGAAAATCATCAGTGGAAAAAATCCACCCTAAATCACTGTTAAAAAACAATACAGACAGAAGCCTCAACAGACCAGAATGCAGTGCAAGGGAAAGTGGGTACAACACTTACTCACATAACTCACAGATTGATGATATCTAACAGTGTAAGAGGATCCAAGAGTAGATTTTGAATTTTTGTTATGGTTCTGATACTGGTAGATTGAATTACCGGTATCAAAACAATACTTAATTCGATACCTATGTTGCATAAAAGCTTAATGATGTAATAGCCTGAATAATAGCATCAGCCTGATTTTTTTACTTTTGCTATTCGTTTTCCCAGCTATTTTTCTGCTATTGTCTTCTTTATTTTCCTTTACTTTAACAGTATAGAACAAGCCCTTATGAACAAAGTATTTATTTGTTCAAAATGCAGTTTTACAATATAGAAGAAAATCAAAACTAACTATAATAACTATTGAAACTATTTAATAGCTTAAATTTATATATTTAGGACCATGTCAACAAAACTTCAGATTAGAACTATGTCAAGAATATCAAGTGCTAGTAGGCTAGGTTAATGCTGTTTAACGTGTTTTTTTGTTTTGTTTTTTTTTAAGCTTGTAGTCTCACACAATACAGCTCTCTTGCCTCAAGTTAACATAGCGCACTATTAAGTGGTCCATTGGGTCTGAGGTGTTGTCAGACAAATCAAGACATGAAGGTGGAAATAGTTACTTAACGAGCCAATCAGCAGCCAGCTTAGGCTTTAAGTACAGAAAGTTTTGAACATTTTCCAAAGTCAGTACCCATTCCTACAAGCCCGCTCCTCCAACCTCGACGCTGCTGCCTCCCTGATTTGCGCTCATACTGTGAAGTTCATACTGGTTTGAATCAAGGTTCAGTTCACTTGCAGTCCAGGAAGTAGATTTTCTGCATTGTTCAAATACAGTATAATGAAAACATTTGGACAAGAGAAGGCTTTCATATCCAATCTATTAAGGAGAGACTGAGAATGACTGAAGTGAATCACAGTTCCCATTTACATTTTGCATTGATTGAAGTAAGAGTGAATCGACCTCAGGCCTGATTTGGACTGATTGTCCGTGAACTCCATGCCGTTTGTTATGCGTGTGTGTGTGTGTGTGTGTGTTCTGTGTCTAAGCGTGTGCATGTGTGAGTGCGTGTTCTGTGTGTACGTATGTGTGAGTCTCTATCAGTCCAGCAGAAAGCTATTTACTCTCCAGTGTGCTGAATTTCCCTCGCGACCACATAGTCATCTCACTCAGAAAATGACAGAATGCTTGCTTGCGTGTGTGTGCGTGTGTGTGTGTGTGTCTGTGTGTATGTGGTTATCGTCTCTGACATCACCACCCTCATTTCCTCTCTTGTTATCGTTGTGACTCTCTGGACGGAAAGACCGAATAATGAGAAAGAGAGAGCGCTGTGTGTGTGTGTCTGTATATGTGTGTGTGTATGTGTGTGTGTGTGAGAGAGTGTGTATGTTCTTTGTCAACTGAAAACAGAGCAGAAGTCCTGTACAGAGACTTGTTGAAAGGAGTTTAATAACCTTGTTGAGAACCATTCCTGACTCAGCGAGAGCTTGGGAGCAGCGGTTGCTTTTAAGGTATAATTTAAAGCTTTTAGATGGAATAATTTCATCCTTCCGTCTTTCTAGGCATTGTGCCGCTATCCATCCTGTCGTGCCATATGAAACTAAAAGGTTTTCCGACCATGCGTTCCAAATGTTTCAAGTCTCACGTCGCCGCCGGCAACGGCATTAGTATGCATATAAATTAAGAAATTACTAGTGAATGTATTCAGGCTGTGAATGGGTTACACTTGCCTTTCCATGGTAACAATCTTTTATCCGCTTCAGATGAAATGCAGTTAAATTGCAGTTATTGTGGAAGTGCAGCGGGCAGTTTGATTGATGGACAGTTTGATGGACGCGGTCAAATCGCGCGCCGGCTGTGCTTTCTGGGGGGGGGGCGGGAGTAGAACCTGGCAGGGCAATCAGGGTCCTGAATAAGCTGTCCGTCAAACTGCTGTCGTTATCCAAAGTTTTTTAAATCACGGAGAACACACACACGCACACACTCACACATGCTCAAACGCACACATGTTCACGTGCGAAATGACATCCCTTCTTAAATCCCCGAGAACGTCTTTCGGGAACACGCACAGAAAGAGAGAGATACATGTAAGCGCACAGATAAGCGCTGGACTGACTTGCGCCATGCTGTGTAAAGTGTGTGTTACACTGTAAAGATACACTGTGTATCCAAATCAGCCAATTTCCACCCAAAGCGTTCGGATCAGCGGTCTCAAAATTTGTCGATCAAAACTGACAATCTCTCAGGGGGCAAATTTCTGAGCACATTAAAAAAAAAAAAAAAAAAAACGTCTCGTGGAAAAAAAATGCAGTCACCGGTCTGGAAGTTTTTTTTTACAAAAGTTTCATAAAAAGACGACGAAGCTGCAATCGGCGAACGTGCTCAGCGGAAGCCTCTCGGGGGGGGAGGAGAGGTGGAGGTGGGGGGGGGAGGGGGGGGGGATTCAACATCACGAATCTCATCAGCCGTTTGAAAGCGTGTCACGACCAGGAGTATTGTATTGAGAATATGAAAACAGCGGAGTGTCAGTGCAGACAACCGAGCCGTCTCTCTCACCCACTCTTGAGTCGTCGGTTCGATAAACTTTTAAGAAGATGAATGGAGTTCATAGGTCTTGGTCACCAGTTGAGGGATTTGTGTGACAGTCTATTGATCCTACAGCAAAATTCTTGCCATTCTTGCCCACTTTTTTTGGGGTTTTTTCACCAAGAAATTATTTTATTTTCTGATGCCCTTGATGCCCTGGCTACAGCCTTGGTCAGCTCTCTTTGACTGACGCTTGACTCTGAACTTTTAAGCCACTGTCCATTCTTCAGCCAATCACAGGAGAGCAACCCAACCTAACCCAACATCATTTATCAACAATAATCAGACCGCTCCATATACATGCTCTCATTTCTCTTTAAAGAGTAACTGAACCCCAAACCCAAATCTGTGTTGAAGCCTGACATGTAATGGTGAAAAGTAGGGTAATGCACTGGCCATCTGCTATTGGCTGGTCTTTGTGCCATGTGATGTCACCTTCTGTGGAGCAGTGGTTCTCAACGTGGGGTCCGGGGACCACCAGGGGTCCTCGAGGGGGTTCCAGGGGGTCCCTAGCAAACTGATGAATTATTAAACTTCACCATTATTTCATTTACAATTAGTGAACACAATTAGAGAATGTAGAAGAATGACTGTTTTGGTCATAGTTTCACTGTTATCTCTCTACCTACAATACAGATAGTCATGGAATTCTGGACAAAATCATATCTAACAATAAAAATATTCTCAGATTTGGGGCAGAGAGACAAAATCTCATCAAATGGGGGTCCGTGGCTCTAATGTGGACTAAACTAGGGGTCCTTGATATGAATAAGGTTGAGAATCACTGCTATAGAGTACAGGTGGTGACATCACCTGACACAAAGACCAGCCAATAGCCAGGCTTCACCACAGATTTGGGTTTGGGGTTTAGTTACTCTTTAACAAAATCCAAATAATTCTCATTGGCCTATTTGGCCAATAACACTCTTAAGATTAAAGCTTCAATATACAACTTTTTGCCTTGAGTTTTTCTAGTCCCGCCCTCTAGCTCTGCGTTGCTTCTCGTCTCCTGCAGATGGCGGCAGCAAAAAAAAAACCAGTGCTAATGTTCACCGTGTTTTTAAACCCCCCTTGTTTACCCGTACGTTTAGCTTTGCTGTTCTTTCTTTTCTTAATGCTTTGTGGCATTGTTGCTGTGACTTCCCTGCTCTGTGGCCACTAGCCTCACCTTGGTAGCCACAACCCAGCTCACCGCTGACCGCGCCCACAGCAAATGGTAACCACCCCAAAATGTCCGCAACATCATTGAAACGCCAATTTCGGGTGGCTAGACAAAGACTTCACACTAGTTTTCAGCTTTGTGGCGAATGTATGAAACACAAGAATAATAGGATGCCTTGGCAACTTTTTAATGACAGCTTTTGAGTGCCAGAAAATATCAAATCTTTATTCATAAGAGAGGGAAGGTAAGTGAAACATCTGCTGGACCCGAATTTTAATCTATGTACTTTAACTTTGTTGGTCTAATGTTTGACAGTAGCTCAGGCCAAAGCAAGAATGTGGGAGAGATTGCAGCATCTGGTGTTTTGTGCAGACTAAAGCCTGTTTAAAAGCTTAAGGCCAAATTATTACCAAGTCTGTGAGAGTGTGTGTGTGTGTGTGTGTGTGTGTGTGTTGGCGGGGATGTAGACAGAGAGACAGACTCAAAGAGAATGGATCTGAATTGACTGTTCTCTCTCTCTCACGCACACTCTCTCCCTCTCTCTCTCTCCCCCTCTCTCTCTATCTCTCTTTCTCTCACACACACACACAGGCCATTCCCCCTATAGCCTACACACTCCCGTTTCATCCAGAGCACTCCACACACTGTTTTAGCCGGGGTCTGCTCTATGTGAAAAGCACACCAAACGTGTCTTTTTTTTTTTTTCCATTTCATTTTATTTTCTTTTTTTTTTTAGGCAATTCTGTGGTGCATCTGAACTCCATTCTTATGTAGTTGCCGCGGAGCTGTCAGGAGACCGTCGTTCAAAATAGGATTCGGGAGTCTCTCTCTCTCTCTCTCTCTCTCTCTCCCCCCGAAGTTTTGCTGTGGCAGCTCGGCGGAATACCGGAACGATGTCGCGATGAGACGAGTGAATATCTGCCGCCTGTGTGTGCCGGCGCTGAGTTTGGCAGTCGGGGGTGGAGGGGGACGACTTGGGCTCATTTCAAACTATTTAGAACTGGGCCAAAAGCGAGTTTATCGGCCCAGTGAGACGTTCACACGTTTTTGTTTTTTTTATTTGAAGTGACAGTAAACGCTAACGGGTCTGGATGCCGGTGCCTGCCTACCTGTGTCTTGAGTCCTCCCTAAAAAAAAAAAAAAAACACAAAAGAAGATGATTTTTACTTTCAAATCTTTGAGTCCCAGATCTGGTCTCGTCTCTCCGCCGTTCCAAACAAGGGAGAGACTACGCCGATTCCCGATTGATCTTTTTGCGCGCTTGTGCATGGGAATCAAGCTCTTAATCGGGCCGATGCAAACTACAGTCGGAGCTTGAGGCCGGTTTGCCCTGTGAGTGGCCCGTAAACACCAGCTGTTCCGTTTAACCGCTGCGTGTCCGAGGCCAAAATGGATTCTTCACAGTCGATTTAGCGGACGACCCCGGCCCTACTGGACACGGGGGCTTAAATGGACTGATCGGTGCATTCCTTCTCGAATCAACATTTTTAAGTGCTCGTTTGGCCGCCGCGCTCAAAGCGGCTGCCAAAAAGGCATTTCCCAAGTCTATCATGATCATCTCCTTTTTAGTACGTCGGCGATAAAACGCTCGCAAATGATGTGGAAATGAGCGTCGATTTGTCTGATTTTTGCCCCGCGATCAAACTATAAAGCGAGGAATCTCTTGTCTGTGTGTGTGTCCTTCGCGTATCTCGAGAACCGTCCGTCCGATCCGCCTCGCGCTCGGCGGGTGTGTCGCCGGGGACCCGAGGACGCGCGGTGTCGAGTGTGAAGTCGTTCGGGTGAGCGGTTCTCGAGAAAGCTGCAAGCAGTCGGCCCCGTTCCGAACGGGCGTGTTTTGCTCGGGTTTCTGTTCGCTTTGTAGTCTCGACTGGGTGAGGAATAAGTTCGGCCTCCAGCGCGATCCCAGCACCAGAAATGATGTTTCTGATTCAGTAACGCTGATAAATTGAATCTGTTTTCGCCTTTTGTGCGAAATTTCATTTGTCTCATGATAATGCGATACTCACTGTGACATGAAATAGCATGAATGCGAGAGATGAAAATGTATTTACTAGGCATGTGATTTCCTGCAGCGCAATGTATTGGTGTGTTTATTTGTTGGTGCTGTGTGGAGCTTTAGAGGCAAAAATCCCTCTTCTGATCCACATCTGATCAAAACAGAGAGTATGACACGCAGCAACCCTCTAGACTGCCAATACACACACACATACACACACACACACAGGCGCGCAAAAGCACAAGCACGCACACACACACACGTTAGTTAGCTGTGTTCATCTATGTTTAGCTGCTGGAGCTGCCTAGCTGTCCCAAAGCTGTCACCGTATTGCAAGCTACTGCTGAGAGCTCGCACACACACACACACACACACACACACACACACACACACACCATCCTGTCCCTTGTGTGAATACAGGTAACAGTGACTCTTTGTAAGGGGTTTGAATGACTGCTATAAGGTTACACTGGAATACTCTCTCTCCCTCTCTCTCTCTCTCACTCTCTCTCTCACTCACACACACACACAAACACACATAGACTTGGTGCCGTAGCTTTCTCCCCTATTCTAATTGCTGAAATGTGACACTGCTTCCCATATAACAAGAAGAAAGGAGAAGGAGAGAGAGAGAGAGAGAGAGGCGGGGAGACGGATAGGATGAATAAAACTGACAGAGAGAGGTGAAGAGAGACAGAGGAGGGAGAGAGAGTCTGGATTTCCTCTGTGACCCACATCTAATGTTATCTATCTATCTATCTATCTATCTATCTATGGAAAAGTCATCTATGGAGCATTTGCCTTTCTTCAGCCTGGAATAGTGTCATAAATTCAGTGACACAGTTAAATAAAAAAGAGGGTAAACTATGATCATAAGTCAAACAACCACCAATATAAATAACAGTGACTGCTTTTTTCTCTTAAAAGCCCTTATCCCCATATAACTCATATCAGGTTGATACTACTTCAGCTGGTTCAGCTGTGGTCCAGTATGACACTTGTATGATTGAAAGACTGTAATTCTCTCTCTCTCTCCTCTCTCTGTGTCTTTCTCCAGGTCTTCCAGATAGCCTATGTGATTGTAAAGGCAGCCAACTCTCCTCGTCCAGGTGAGCCGCTCTGCTCCAGCCACGCACTGTTTGATGTTTTGGCTGATCACTATTATTATGTGATTAGTGCAGACTTTTAATTTGAAGGTGTTTCCAGCCATATCTGATGAACCGTTCAACAATTACAGACAGTTTTGTACATGATCCCCGATGTCAGGTGGCAAAGATATTTTAGAAGGTTAAGATTCCATTCAGTAAAGTAGGCATTTTTACTCTGTACTCAAAAAGTCTTAATGTGCAAATATTTCCATAAGTTTGAAACCCATAAACATCACCAGTTTTGATAACTTATTGTATGGGACTGTGATATATGCTTGACCAATAGCACAGATGACAAATACATTAACACTATAACTGATGACTTTTCAGAAAATATATATATATATTTTTATAATTTTTATGTCTGCAACATCTTGTTCTCCATCTATTTCTGCTTTTCTTTAGTTGGTTTTTATATTCTTTCAGTATCTTTTTTAACATTGTTTACAACTTTTTCTATCTTTTAAAACCTTTTAAACATCTTTTAAACCTTACATTTTCCATCCTCTTTGTACTTCTTTGCTTTTGTTTTTTCCAAGGACCGGGTCGCATTCACATTCCGCTTTGTCAGTCAATCCAGGAGATAGATTTTCTTGAAAAACTTACTGTCCTGAGAGGGATGTCATATCCAAGCTATTAGGAAATAACTGGAATTGAACGTTCTGTCAATGAACTGCAGTTTCTATTTACATTTTAATGCACTGACCAGACCACAGGCTTGGATTTCCATCACTTTTTATGTATTTATTGATCTTCTCTCCTCTCCGCGTGATTGCATTTTGAAGCGGTTGATCATTATTTTCTCCGCAAAACATATCTTTGGCCCCAGGTAACTGGATCTTGCAGCGCTCAGTAGACGGTGTGACCTTTGAACCCTGGCAGTACTACGCCATCACAGACACGGAGTGCCTGACGCGGTTCAACATTAACCCACGGACCGGACCTCCGTCTTACACCAGAGATGACGAAGTGATCTGCACATCCTTCTATTCAAAGATCCACCCCTTGGAGAATGGAGAGGTAACACTTACAGCTATTTATTAGGTGTTAAACTGACACTTGAATCCCAGATTGAGTTGGGCTGGGTTAGACCGAGTTGAGTTGGGTTGGCTTGGGTTGATTTTGGTTGAGTTGAGTTGGTTTGGGGTCAGTTTATTCTTGCAGGCTGGCAGGTGCTAAAATGCTTCATCAGTAAGTGACCGTTGTGCCGATCGCCTCCTGCTGTGTGGTTGGAAATTACATCCAGCCACAGCGGCCTTAAAATCGAACCTTATTGCAAAGGGTGCTGTGCTGAATACCAAGACAGTGATGTGAGCAGGTACCTTTGATTTCACTGCTACTCCAACACACATCTACTAGTAAGCGGTACCAGTAGTATTAGGATAATTAAGAGTATTAATAGGATTTAGAGGTTAAAGTAGATCACCATTTTGAACCACATATAATGACATCTTCCACACATTGCTTTGCTGGAAAATACATCTCTAGAGAGTGGAGAGGTTAAGTTGGTGACTTGTTAGGTTAGTCATAAACTTTCCCAAAAGGCAGAGGGTATGTCGATTGAAATATTATAGACACCGCATTACACAACGAGTAATCATCCTCAGATACACAATCCTGCCTCACACTGTAAAAAAAAAAACAACAACTTTGTATCTATGTTGAGAAAGGTCACTGGCTTATATGAGTTCACAGTGTCCAGCAGTGACTAATGAAGTGTTGCAGTGATTTGCCAAGTTAGCCTCTAGACAGGATTAAAGAGGCTTGGGAGAGAGCTGCTTTCAGCAAGACTGGAGTTTGGGTGCCTAACGTCTCAGTATGCAGACTTTAAAAAAAAAAAAGAAAGAAAGAGAAAATGCCCATTTATTGTGTCCACATCTTACAAGTTTGTGGCAAAAAAGCTTTGATCAACATGGACAAAAAGTGGGTGCATTCCTTTAAGATGTTCACTGAAGTTTAGTAGAATATAACTTTAATAGTGGATAGGAATAGTGGTTGCCGATTTACTGAGAACACACACACACACACAGCTGATCAAAGCAACATGGCAGTAAACAGTGTGTGTGTGTGTATGTATGTAAGTGTGTGTGTGTGCACAGTAAGAACAGAGGGGCGAGTCTGCTATAACTGACATTAATGAAGAGGGAGAAGACTGTGAAACACACACACACACACACACATATAGATACACACACAGGGAAAAACAAACTAAACACACATCTACATCTCCCACATAGGTCCCTAATTGTGGAAGCCTGTCTGAGTATATGTGTGTGTTTATATGTGTGTGGGTGTGTGTGCACGCGCATGCTTGCGTGTGTGTTCAGTGTGTGCCTTCTTTCGTGTGTGTGTGTGTGTGTGTGTGTGTGTGTGTGTCCTGCGGGGGAGCGCTAGAGGGGGTGCGAGCTGAGAGATGTCGAGAGCTGCAAGTAACGATGGAGGTGTGTACGTGTGTGTGTGTGTGTGTGTGTGTGTGTGTGGTTGACAGCTCCCTAGCAGTCTGATCACAGTGAAACCATAATGAGTCGTAGGCGATGTGTCACAGCATCGCGCACACACTCCCAATGTCACCCCACTCCTCTTCACACACACACACACACACACACACACACACACACACACACTCACACCAACCACACGTACACAACCATCTCCTTCGTTACTTCCAAGTGTGCAGCTTGCACCCGTCAAGTGTTCCCCCCTCGACACACACACACACACACACACACACACACACACGGTCAGCCCACTCTGTACGACTTTTTTGCAGATGCCAAATGTTGCTTTTGGCCACATTAGTGAGACAGACAGATGGGCAGGCAGACAGGCAGGCAGACAGTCCCTTGCACTCCCTATTATGTGGCTGCTTGTTGATTGTTTGTGATACATGAAGTTAAGCTTATTCTGCTGTCGCACTTATTGTAAGTGGCTCCGGATCAGAGCGGCAGCCTGGGTCAGGGCTTCCCCTCCCTCCCTCCCTCCCGCTTTTGACGTTACAAACCCACGGAAATAGGGAAGAACTCGACCGTAGCTGCTCCCTGCATTGTTTCAGGGAAATAGGGAGCTGCATATTTTGGTATCAGTTCACAACAGTCAGTGTCAAAAATGCTGGGTAATGGTGTACGTGATAGCAATAAAGAGAAATTGGATTTTATTGACAACGACAGCAGTGACGGCCACATAATCGTCAAAGGGGAACGAGAGGGGAGAGGAGACGCAGGGAAGTTTATCATCCACTAAAAATAAGAAGTGATTCTGTCCACTGGTCCTGTCTTTTTTCCTCTCTCTCTCTTCACCCCTTGCTCTCTACTATATATTAGTCTCTCTGTTTTCTCTCTCTCCACCCCGCGCCCATCCAAGACTTTCATCGATTATCATATATATTGCAAAGAAGTTTTGACATTTGATGCCACTTTGGCGCCTCCTGGTAGACTTTTCAAACTATTTGGAATCAGCATTTATGAAATCTCTATGCTGAAAATGAATGGTAAAATCAGCCCCCCCTAGAAACTTACCTTTCTCTCTCTCCTCCCCCATTCTGAGATCTCTCCATCTCTGTCTCACACCAGAGGTATGGGTAGTGCCAGTGCTTCTCAAAATTAAGACCACATTTCCCATAAACCCTTTCTCTTTCACTTTACTGAAGAGCATGAAATGATTTTAACAGTATTAACCTATCTGTCTGTCTATAGATCCACACCTCTCTGATCAACGGCCGCCCCAGCGCGGACGACCCCTCCCCGACCCTGCTGAACTTCACCTCCGCCCGCTACATCAGGCTGGTGTTCCAGCGAATCAGAACGCTGAACGCCGACCTCATGACCCTGACCCTCCGCGACCCCAGAGACCTCGACCCCATCGTGACGAGACGGGTGAGGGCGGACCCACACGCACGCACATACACACACGCTCGTTCTGTTCTGTTCTGTTCTGTTCTGTTATATTCTGTTGTGTTGTGTTGTGTTGTGTTGTGTTGTGTTGTGTTGTGTTCTATTCCATTCTATTCCGTTCTGTTCTGTTCTGTTCTGTTCTGTTCTGTTATATTCTGTTGTGTTGTGTTGTGTTGTGTTCTGTTCTATTCCATTCTATTCTGTTCTGTTCTGTTCTGTTCTGTTTTATTCTATTCTGTTGTGTTGTGTTGTGTTGTGTTCTGTTCTATTCCATTCTATTCTGTTCTGTTCTGTTCTGTTCTGTTTTATTCTATTCTGTTCTGTTCTGTTCTGTTCTGTTCTGTTCTGTTCTATTCTATTCTATTCTATTCTATTCTGTTCTGTTCTGTTTTATTCTATTCTGTTCTGTTTGTCCTGTTCTGTTCTATTCTGTTGTGTTCTATTCCATTCTATTCTGTTCTGTTCTGTTCTGTTCTGTTCTGTTCTGTTATATTCTGTTGTGTTGTGTTGTGTTGTGTTGTGTTGTGTTGTGTTCTATTCCATTCTATTCTGTTCTGTTCTATTCTGTTCTGTTCTATTCTGTTGTGTTGTGTTGTGTTGTGTTGTGTTCTATTCCATTCTATTCTGTTCTGTTCTGTTCTGTTCTATTCTGTTCTGTTCTGTTCTGTTGTGTTCTATTCTGTTCTGTTCTATTCTATTCTATTCCATTCTGTTCTATTCTGTTCTATTCTATTCTGTTCTATCTCTGTTCTGTTCTATTCTGTTCCATTCTATTCTATTCTATTCTATTCTGTTCTGTTCTATTCTATTCTGTTGTGTTGTGTTGTGTTCTATTCCATTCTATTCCATTCTATTCTGTTCTGTTCTGTTCTGTTCTGTTCTGTTATATTCTGTTGTGTTGTGTTGTGTTGTGTTGTGTTGTGTTCTATTCCATTCTATTCTGTTCTGTTCTATTCTGTTCTGTTCTGTTCTATTCTGTTCTATTCTGTTGTGTTGTGTTGTGTTGTGTTGTGTTGTGTTGTGTTCTATTCCATTCTATTCTGTTCTGTTCTGTTCTATTCTGTTGTGTTCTATTCTGTTCTGTTGTGTTCTATTCTATTCTGTTCTGTTCTATTCTATTCTATTCTATTCTGTTCTATTCTATTCTGTTCTATCTCTGTTCTGTTCTATTCTGTTCCATTCTATTCTATTCTATTCTATTCTATTCTGTTCTGTTCTATTCTATTCTGTTGTGTTGTGTTGTGTTCTATTCCATTCTATTCTATTCTATTCTGTTCTGTTCTGTTCTATTCTATTCTGTTCTATTCTGTTCTATTCAGTTCTGCTGTGTTCTATTCTGTTCTATTCTATTCCATTCTATCCTATTCTATTCTGTTCTATTCTATTCTATTTTATTCTGTTCTATTCTATTCTATTCTGTTCTGTTCTGTTCTCTTCTATTCTATTCTATTCTATTCTGTTGTGTTGTGTTCTATTCCATTCTAGTCTATTCTGTTCTATTCTATTCTGTTCTGTTCTATTCTGTTCTGTTGTGTTCTATTCTGTTCTATTCCATTCTATTCTATTCTGTTCTGTTCTGTTCTATTCTATTCTATTCTATTCTATTCTGTTCTGTTCTGTTCTGTTCTAATCTATTCTATTCTCTACATTGTGACATTGTGACTAAAGATCTCACACACACACACACACACACACACATTGTGGGAAGACAGAACTCTCTAAAACAGGTTAGATACTCTAAACCAACCCACAGTCCTTCACACTGAGTACACTAATGCGTCCTCTATATTCATTCAGCAGCTGTGAGCCTCTGCAGTAATAACACTACCGCCACGGCTAAAATAAAATATGGAAAGTGAAAGTAGCATTAATTAAGCCCATTTTTCATCGAAAATGCACGTTATATCGTAAAAATAATAACAGCTGCGGTGCCAAAAATGGGACCAAAACAGGACTACACTGTAAAAAATGACACGCGCATAAATACTGTTCACACTTGTTGTGCTGCTTGTCCACACATCCCTATGTGTTTAGTTAGGGACTCCACCAAGACATCCTTTGTCTTTTTCTTTTCGAGTGTGGTGAGATAAATGAGAGAGCTTTTGGTTCTAATATTGCTGCCTATTCTGCTAATATGCTCATTATAGTGCTCATTATAACGTGTTATCTCTCTCTCTCTCTCTCCCTCTCTTCAGTACTACTATTCCATTAAGGACATCTCAGTAGGAGGGATGTGTATCTGTTATGGCCATGCCAAGGCCTGTCCCCTCAACACGGCTTCCAAGGTAAAACGCCTCTCTCTCTCTCTCTCTCTCTCTCTCTCTCTCTCTCTATCTCTCTCTCTCTCTCTCTCTCTCTCTCTCTCTCTCTCTCTCTCTCTCTCCCCCTCCCACAATGGAGGTAATGGAGCTCCCCTATACAGAGAACCTTTGGGCCGTCGGCTTTTCATCTACCGGCTTATATCAAACTATCTATTTCGTTCACCCTGTCACATGTGTGTGTATTGGGGTGTGTGTGTGTGTGTGTGTGTGTGTGTCTGTCTGCCTGCAGGGGACACAGGTGACACAGTGAAGCGTCGTCTCCAGTGTCACTTCAAACAGTGGAGTGTTTGAAACCAGACACCTGATCTCTCTCTCTCCTTCACTCTCTCTCTCTCTCTCTCACACACACACACACACACACGCACAGTGACTCTGTAATGTCCTCTACATGTCCCGAGGCTGAACTATGAAGTCTAACTCAGATGTGACAGCGCTGTCTTGTCCCTTGGTGATGATGTCACTGACAATCGGTGATGTCATTGATGTGTACAGAGCTCGTGTTTCTTTCTTTGTTTTTTTTCCCCCTCTCAGTATACAGTTTGAAGGAGTTGTGTCAAACTCAATCTCAATTGGGAGACACATTAAGGAATGATATTCAAGTCAAGGGCTGAACATTTATTTTTATATCATCATCATGTTTTATTGAACAAACTAATGATTTTTGACTATTCGTTTAACTGGCCCATATACCCTATTAATATACAGGCTGCTTAACATTAAGCCCTAACAACATGACAAATCAATGGCTGTGACCTAGTATAGGATGTATATGATGTTGTGTATATATATGTAGTATGAGTATGAGTTGAGCAAAATAATGAATTTTAGCTTCTTTTTTGTACATTTTACCATGCAGAAACTGATAATAGGTCAGCTCAGTGGGTGGGTATGGCAATTGGTCAAGCAAAATAATCCATTTTGTAGTAAGGTAATGTTTCTTCTAGGTCAATATACCTAGACCTGTATAACCCCACAGTATGACACATTATTGGCATGCATTGTATTTAGCCATAGGCCTGTAGAGATTATGTCTAGCCTTTGGTCTCCCACTAGACACCTGACACCTTTACTTTGATACGAGTTCATCCGTCCCCGGAGTAAAGTCCTGGGCAGACGTTCAGAACGGAGAGAAGGTGGGGGACCTGTTGGATGATTTGTTGATCTTCATCTACAGAACACTTGTTCACACAAATACATGCCTCCCGACACGCTCAGCCTGAAGCCAGAGCTGAAGCATCGCGTCGGAGATGAAAGGGGCAAACGCACTCGTGCCAACAAATTCAAACTTGGCTCTCGGTGCGCTATTGTACTGCTCTTCTATCAGTTCAATCTGCGAGTATTCTGGCAGCCTCTCCGCATCAACCGATTTACAGAAAGTTCAAAATTGAATTACTGAGCCTCAAAGTTGGCAGATTTCCTGCTAAATTCGGCTTTGATTGTGTTTAGTTTTGAATGTATCACTCTCTTGGGGAAGTAGTGGTGAGCACTACTGACTGACAAGCTGGAGAGTAAAGCAAGGTCTCTTGTTGGATTGGGCTCTCCCATGAATAAAGGTTTGTTTGCTAGGCTTTCACTAGGTCATGTATATTCATAATCGCCTGTTTGCATCCATGCAGTTTCACATTTTAGGATATGTGACACTGAAAAGCCAAATCACATATCCACCTTTCATCCTCCAGCCCAGTAACAGCTTTCTCCTTGTTGGCCATGAAACTGCATCCTCACACAGTCTTGTAAAGTCTGTACAGAAGCATACCTCAGTGTGGAATCTTAACTCTGTCTGCCAGCATCAACATTCTGTTTTTAGCCATTGTCCACTAGCTGGCTCAGGTAGTTAAGCTATGTTTGAAAGTGTTTTGCAGAGTTAGAGAGGGCTGGTTGGCAACCTGGACTTTTTCCATTAACTGCAGGAGCAAGGTTGTGGACTAGGATGAATTGAGAAGCAGATTTGTATGCGGGCCGGATCAAAATTAGTGACAGCCCAGATCCGGCCCTCGAGCATGAGAAATATGTTGATAAAATATGTTAGAAATATGTGGTTTAAAGGCTCACCGTGCTGAATTTTAGTCTGTTGCACTTGACACATTGTTGGGAAAAAGTAGCGACACTGGAATTTAAATTGGTAGATGACTTGGAATTGTTAGCATTGTTAGTGTTCTCACTGAAATCAGTGTGAGTTACCTTGCAGCTAGCATTGATTTCAATGAACACAATTTGAAATGCTCAGTTTTATTTACAAATCTGTGAAATTGAAATCCTGCACTGCTAATATGTGTGTGTGTATGTGTGTGTGTGTGTGTGTGTGTGTGTGTGTGTAGAAGTTTAGCTGTGAGTGTGAACACAACACATGCGGGGAGAGCTGTGATCGCTGTTGCCCTGGTTACCACCAACAGCCCTGGATGGCAGGAACCTTCCTCACTCGACACGTCTGTGAGAGTAAGAGAAACATAACACAACGATAACACTGCGCACTACATTACCCAGAAGCCAACAGCAGTCCATCCACAACACAAACACAACAACTTCTACATGTACTACTGCTAATACTTCTACATCTACATCTACTACTTCTACTACGTTATCACACACCACATGAATCATCAACTGGTAATGTGGTAATGGTAATATGTGTGTATGTTTTCAGAGTGTAACTGCCATGGTAAGGCTGACGAGTGCTACTTCAATCAGACGGTGTCAGACCTGTCACTCAGCCTGGATAGCCAAGGCAAATACAGAGGGGGCGGAGTCTGTGTGGCATGTCGCGACAACACAGCCGGCATCAACTGTCAGAGCTGCGTGGCCGGATACTACAGACCTGACGGGGTGGGTCACCTTTCTGTCTGTCTATTGGTTGGTCCATCTGTCTGTCAAAACAAGCTTTGCAGCTTCAATTGATTAGCCTACATAGCCCTTTATGGGTTGAGATGATAAGGTAGATTTATTGGCAAATTTCGGTTACTGTGACACAGGAAACTGGCTTCTGTAGTCTCTACAGACTCCAAAAGACTCAGTTGTAGCTTGAAGTTGTCAGCTCAGTTAACCTAAACACACAGTTGGTTTTTGGCTTTGCTACTGTAGCTAGCTACCTAGCCAGCAAGCTAACTTAGCTAAGCAACTAATCTTAATGTTAATATGCTGCTACTAGCCAATACTAGCTACCAGTCATGTAACGTTAGCAAATGTGCAAATCATTGATAACACAGCCACAAATACTGGATAAAATGGAAACAAATTTTCCCATAACGAAGTCATGACCTTCCTCTATCATTCAATAACTGTCCAGGGATTAATTAAGGCAGTAGTTACATTTAGAAGCCAGAATACGCACGGCCATAGTCCACACCGCTATCACGTCAGTTTTGTTTCGCTAGCTAGCTAACTGTAGTAACTCACTTGTTAATCCTGTGATAGTAAACAAGTGAGCACCACTGCCATGCTCCTTGACTTGTTTGAATGATGACAACAGCTCACAGCATCGCCACCCTTTTTTAACCAACTATTGTGTTTACCTTCATTTGAGGCAGAGGTGTGGCTACGTTATATTAACTGTTTTCTAACATTAATACTTTTTGAAAGGGCTAGCCTGCTTACCTAAACTATGCTAAGCATTTAGTCCTGATATTCATTTTTTGTCCTTTCAATTTTTCATCCACTTGCATTGCTTGAGGACCAAGTTTGTAAACCATACTTCTAATGCAGGCATGGCAATAATTACCTTTATTTAATTTTTAGTGCTTTAGTGGTGAACACTTTTTGTTTAAAACACTTAAAGTGAGCCTAGTAAACTTGGCCTCCTTGTGCTCACTGGACTGTGCAAATATTAATAACCC
>NW_027278969.1:85000-87500 GCF_046629955.1 Centroberyx affinis | reverse complement strand
TGTTTATTGTTAATCGGATAATATTTCTGATTTTCAAAAGGGTTTTATATGAAAATGTTACGGGTTGCTACTTAAACCAAATACGCACAAACGCAAACACACTTCACGGGGAAGAAAGGGGACGAGGGAGGCGTAGATAGAGGAGGGGAGCTGAAGAGTGAGGAAGAGGAGAAGGAAGGAGAGGGGAGGAGGGAGAGAGGTCATAGAGGCTGGATAATCGAGGAGTGGAGGAGGAGGAGGAGAGAGAGGTTACAGAAACTGGATGAAGAAGAAGAGCTTTGGGCCGGCGTTGGAGGTGAGAGCAGAGGAGAAGAGTTGATGGGGCGGGGGGAGGAGAGAGGGAAGGGGGGGGGGGGCGAGACTGAAAAGGAGAAGGGAGGAGACAAGACAAGAGGAAAGAAGGGGAAGAGAGGTGAAAAGAGGAAAACAGTTTTTGACTGACAGGCGGGGTGGGAGAGGAGGGGAGAGGAGACGCTGACAGGCTGACAGCTCTGATTTAGACACCGATAGTGTGTGTGTGTGTGTGTGTGTGTGTGTGTGTGTGTGTGTGTGTGAAAGGGGAAGCCAAGGTCAGGTTAATTGCAACGACAGATGTGTGTCTGCTTGTCACACACACACACACACACACACACACACACACACACACACACAAACTGTAATCACTTCAATGGGTGTGAGTGTGTTTCTAAAATCCTTCAGGAGTTGCTGAGTAAAAATCTCTTCCTAGGTGTCAGTTGCAAGATTTCATGGCTGACATGTTTGACGGATGTACATGACTTTTAAACACATTTTGAGCTTTAAATGTGTTTTGATTCTGTATTTCTATCCTTTACATTTGTGTTGATACGTTGTCACATTTTGATATGGCGAGACAATTTTAAAATGTAAAATTTTTTAGCAAGCAAATTATGAAATGGCACTCCCATAACAAAATCCCATTGAAGATTTTTATATTTGACATGACATTGACTTGCTACAGTTTGTAGATATTGACCAAGCTGGTTTTTTTTCTTCTATGTGAAGCTGCTTTACAGGAAATGTAAGGGGAAATTCAAGTTTAAAGAGTTAACGCCCTTAAAGAAATCCTGAGTTGATCCTTGACTATTCATTGATTATGGATGAACCACTAGAATCCAAACAATATTGATCAATAATTGGAATCATATTGTATTGATCCATAGTTAAACTCATAAGAGTATTCATCCATATTTGGAATTTCAACACATTGCAATTAATTTGCTAAAGATGAATGAAGGGGCATTTTCTTACAAAGCATTGATCACTAATCAGTCCGCCACTTACAACAATAAAAAGAATATAGAATATACAGTATGTGAACCGTAATCTAACCTTTACTTCCTCCTTCTTTTTCATTGGTGGTTGTCTAGGAGACCACTCTGACGGGCTGGCACCTGATTGGAGAGACGGGAGGGAGGGTGTGGTCTATCCACAGACACACGCCTCCGTATCTCAGCGTCCGCCACTCGGACGTCGTGACGGATCTCGGCTCCTCCTACTATTGGAGCGCGCCCGAACTATACCTGGGAAACAAGGTTAGATTTAATCATATCAGAAAGTGATTTTTTAAATAGTGAAAATCTCAGAACTCTATTCTCAGCTGCAGAACAATGAAGGTTTGGGGGAATTCTGCTGTGTTACTTTCAGACCTTCACAACACCAAATTTTGGTGTTGACTGGCTTCATTTTGCGTTGACAATTTTGGAAAACGAGTTTCAAGTGTTGCTATGTAGTTGAGAAAAAACACACACTGGCAACCAAGGATTTGTTGTTTTTGTTTTTTACTTTACTTTTTTTTACTTATTTTTTTGTAAAATTACCCTTTAAAAATATTTTCTAGGTATTTTTCATTCTGCAGTAACTACACCAGCATCATAGTTTAAAATGGCAGTTTACCAATTTTGCATACACTTCAGCATAAGTTTAGTGATGTTTCAAAATATACAAAAATTGGCCAAAAATTGTATTTGTACATGTAGATGAAATTTATTCTAAGTCTATTTTGGGTGGCCAAAATATATTTAGAATATATTTGCAAGATACATGCTGTCAACAGTGCATTGGAAGAAAATTTATTCGAGACATATATCTGAAATTATGTGACTATCACAATATGTGATTAGAACTACCTGATGCAAAATCACATATTGATGAGCTACAGTGCTTAAATCACAATTTCAGAAGACATTTGTAACATATGGTATATTAGGAGAAAGTACTAACACAGTGGGAAAGCTGGAGACTTCTTTCTGTATGCAGTGGTTTATTATTCTGAAGGTGTAGCTCCATCCAGCAGTCCACCCAGTAGATACGAGCCAAGGTCAGATGAATGGTAGGAGTTTTGTTATAGTTTGTTTAGGTCTGATTGCACTGTAATAACACACAGCAAGGGGAGCTGCAATCTAATGCGGCATCTGAAAATGTTTATTGATGAGGTCAGGTCACTGCTAACCGACTTTTTACCGTCTAATGACTTCACAGA
>NW_027278969.1:25000-82500 GCF_046629955.1 Centroberyx affinis | reverse complement strand
GAGCACATTTGTTCCATTTCTCAACACCCAAAACAACATTCGGCATCACAGTTCATCAGTAATGCATTTGTGTTGCTGTAAACTGTGTGCAGAGCTCTACACAACAATCCCATGGCTCTAATGTAACAAGATGAAAACGTATTAGACTTGGTTATCAATTGAAGCGATAGCATTTCTGATTCACTGCTGAAATGCTCCATTCGGTTTAGTTTACACATGCATAATTAGCGCATAAGTAGAATAAATGAAACGCGCGTGGGACCTTCATCACAACGCAACGCATCTGCAAGGCAATGATGCAGCGATGATGGATTCTCTTATTTGAAATGAGTGAGTTTTATGTCAGAGAGTAGCACATGAAGGGTTTTTTGGGTTTCTTAAAATAAACACCATATTTCCTATAAACCCCATTGCTTTCTGTTGCAATCCCCCTTGCTGGTGTCCCTTGTTTTGAAGAGCATGAAGAAGGATATAAGCCGATACCAGCCTTTGATAACAGCCAATATACGTATATAAAGTTATGCATATATGAAAACAGCTCCTGTTTTGTGCTGTAAAGTAACCTCACTTTGTGCTGTAAAGCAGTACAGCAGATTTCCTACTCAATCCAACCCAGTGGCACACAATGTAAAATGCAGTGTAGAGGCCGGTAGAGGCTGCCAGTCTTCTCTGTAATGGTCTTGTTTGTTAACGGTAATTATACTAATGTCTCAAAATTAACGTGGTAATGATTTATTGATGTTAAAATGACATGCAGCGGCTACAAGTGCGATCCCATCCTTAGAGGTGGATCTGTGCTAAATGTATTGGACAGTTGTTTAAGTGGGTGTTTTGCCGTTGTTTGTTACTCCAAATCTGTGTGATACACAGCGAGCTGCCGAAGTTTGACTTTCAAGAGCCAGCCAGCCGTGGGAGAGCAGAACGGTCATTGATTGGCCGTAAAAGGCTGGAAGCAAACGAGGGAGCTGTTCTCTGTCATCTCACTGGACGAGATGTGCATACTGTGTGCTCTGTCTAACCTACAGTCCTCTGGCACCATCATTCACATTCCTAATCTTATAATCGCAATCATAGTCCTGCTCATAACCGCCTTCAAATGCAACAGTATAGCTCTTCTGTCTAGCTGAGTTTTTGTTGACGGCTATTGGTTTCTGTGCTGTTTCTGTTGTGGCAATCAATATGTTGTACAACTTCTTAGACTGGTTTCTATGCTGTTTCTATCTTGGCATAGATCAACAACCATTTAGAATTGGAAAAAATATACAAATGTATTATTGATTTTGTAATTTTTGTCATAAATGCCAATTTCTTGTGCAGTGCTCATAATTTGCAGCCTCTAAGCTTCTTCTAGTAATTAATCAAATAGAAAAGTGAATTTGGGTGTCATCTGCATATTGGCACTCGCACTAGGGGATTGTCAGTGAGTATGACTTTGTTTGGGGGGTTGTGATCCATAGAGGTTAAGAACCATTCATTTAAATGACTGGAACTGTCTCTTCTCTTCTCTCTCATGGACTAAAGGCTGGAAGAGCTCACCTGGATGGAAAAGCTCATAGAAATATTTTATTTTCCCACAAAATCAATCTCCAGTGCATCGTCAATGAAAAAAGCTCCAGAAAGTGTCTCTCGATGACATCACAGATTAGAAAAGTACACCGTTCACAAATACTGTCGGAAAGATTCGATTTTCGCCTTATGGAAAAGTTTCTGCTGAAAGTTTGTGCATTTTGGCTTTCCTGCTATTTTGTGACCTGCTTTCTCTTTCTCAACATATATTACACACACACACACACAGTCATATTCACCGAGGGCCAGTGTAGTGTGTGTAGTATGTTTTTCTGCATTCCACTGTCTCTTGGTCCATCTGGAGCCAATCTAACCCCACTGCTAGGAATAACAATAGTGTGTGTGTGTGTGTGTGTGTGTGCGTGTGCGTGTGTGTGTAACCGGTAGGTTACACACACACTTTACTCTTGGACGATACCAAGAGTAAACAACCACAGGCATCAGAAAGACGACCCAGGTGTATGTGTGTGTGTGTGGTTATAGTTCTCTGTTTCTGTGTGTGTATTTCTTTTGTTTCAGTGGGCATTTTTTTTTTGTATGTGTGTGTGTGTATGTGTATGCGTGCGTGTGTGTGTGCGCGTGTGTCGTTTTAGAGGAGTTTGTTTTCTGAGGCTTTGGTGACAATCTGGTTTTAATTTCCTGAAAGATGATTTTCTTTGTCCTCTCTCTCTCTCTCTCTCTCTCTCTCTCTCTCTCTCCCTCTCTCTCTCCCATACTCTCTTATGCCCGATTTACCCAAGAGGGGATTGGTTGCCACTGCCTGCTTTCCTCCTCCTAAAATTGACAGCAAAGGGACATTTGAAATGCAGATTGGCAAACATGTTTCTGTGAAGCATCTAGCATGCTCATTATTCAGAAAAAGTCATATATTATCCATTATTTATTGCTCATTTCCAAAGTAATGCCATTACTTCAGTTAGTTACTTCCTAGGTGCAGTAATTCATTCCATTACTTCATTGCTTTTCTGTTAGTTGGTGGTTGCATCCTCTTTTACTGCCAAAAATCAGGATAAATCAGTTCCCCCCCCCCCGTGTATGATCAGAGAAACCAAACAGCGTTGATGTCCAATGTTTTTTCTCTTCCTTCCGCTGGATCAAACCAAAGCGACGAGAATATTTCCACCCAGAGAAAGAAAACTTTTTTCCTGTCATTTGTCATCGGAGCGAGCTCGGCGTGAGAAGACGACAGCTAATTATGAGGAAAGGAAAACGAATCAAGGGATGGTGGTGGGATTTAATTTTTGGATAACACCCTCGATTTGATGTTTAGAGGAGATGATAGCAAAGGGAAAAAAAAAAACTGTGATTGGTAAATCGCGCTGAAATTGAAAAAGTCCTTTGTGAAATTATCCATTACTGGAAAAGTAATAACCTAACTGTAATATGTTACTGAGTAAAGCATCAGCAGCCAACACTGCTGGCATGTATGAAAAGTAATTTGATAAAATTGACTTTGTTGATCTATTCATTCTTCTTTGCATATGTATATGGTACAAGGCTGTATCAGCGTATCAATGGATTGCAAGTTTTTTCTTTTCTTATTTTTTGTCTGTTTGGTGTCTTTTGATTGGTTTTCCAACCCTTCTCTGGGCTCAGTTTATTCATGCAGATGTTACAAAAAGGCTATTGATCCAAGACAAACCAGCATATTTGATCAATTGTCTGAGGAAGTCAGGGAATATTAGGGAATTTTACAAATAGGCCACTTTACAGGAATATACAGAAGATACTTTGCATCAGATGGAGGTTTTTTAGGTGTTTGTTCATCCTCAGCAAGACCAACTCTAGTGGAAACCAGACTGTTTACCCCTTTAGAAAAACAACATTATCACAAACCAGGGAGGAATAAAAAAATTTTTTAGGTCATGGAAATGCTCCCGACTTAGTTATGGAAAGTCAAAGAAAAGTCATATTACATCAGGGCCCCGACGGGAACCCTGGTGGAGGATTGAGGCTGATAGCGACTCATTTTCACGCCTCTTGCCGCTCTCCGCCCCTACCCACTCCTCCCCACAGGCAATGAATGAAATCTCATACTGTAACTTTCCTCTACTCATCGTCTCCTCCTTCCTCTCCTCCTCTCCCCCTCCCTCCCTCCCTCCCTCTCTTTCCTCTTATTTCTTTGCTTACAGGAACAATCAATCTTGTGCTTCCGTTTTTTTTTCTCCCCCCGGCGTGTCCACTCCGTTTTTTCACTCTCGCAGACAATAGTAAAGGCTTCGCAGAGGGGAATGCAAACACGCGGGGGGGGGGGGGGTCACGGACGTTATCAACAGTATTTCCCAAGTTTCCCCTCTGGTGTCGGGTCGGGTCGGGTCGGGTCGGGCCCGTGTTTTCCTTGATTCACTGAGAATTTGAAGTCATGAAATCGCGTTCCCCCATTCGACCGTAGTTTGTCAAAGTAATGTGACTCTCAGCAGATGGCTCCTTTTCTCAGGGCCAACAAATACACATAGTGCTTGACAGAAGCTTTACTTTAATGAAGATTGTGTCAGATTCCTGATTAGGGTTTTAACAGCTGGGATTATGTCTTTTTCTCTGACAGCTATTGACGATAGAGTCTTCTTATTCCGGCCACTAATAGAGCTAATAACAGGCTTAGCGAGCTCTCATAGGGCCCCTACTGATGTCTATTGTATTCGTGTGAGTCAGTGTGTGTGTGTGTGTCTGTGTGTGTGTGTGTGTGTGTGTGTGTGTCCGCGCGCTCTCCATCCTAAACATTGACATTGTTTCCTCGTTTCCAGTCCCCATAATTCCCCTCTCCCTCGTCGCACAGCTCCCCTCTCCCGCTGTTCCATTCTGCCGGTCTTTTCTCTTTCCGCTCTTGTCTTCTTCTTCTTTTTTATTTCCTTTTCTCCTCTCCCCGGGACAGAGACGGGTCATCGGGTTGCCATGACAAAAGCTTTGATTATTGGCTGGGCTGAGAGGATGGCGTCAGAGAAACCTGTTTTTTTTTTTCTGGGAGAAATGTCAATAATTTCAAAGGAGGTAAATTCCTCAATTCAGATGTGCTAAGACTCACTGCTGTTATCAAAGCAAGAGTGGCTTCTATTATTCTAAGTATTCTTCTTCTGCTGCTGCTTTTCAAATCAAATGTTACAAAAATGCCTTAACAAAAATAACAGATAAAACGGCAATGGTGAGAAATAAAGCAAAAAAAACAGCAGGATAAAAGATGTAAGTCAAGTTTTTATTCAAGGCCTTTCATACAAATGGGTGAATAAGTGGTTTGCACTCCCACGTAACCAAGGTGCATTCATTTTTCCATTTAAATACATTGTCAGAAATGAGCCTTTTCCTTTTCCTACCTGGATTTTGCTGGCTACTACATCCAAATGAAAGTTGAATGAGTTCTTATTCAGTGGGTTTTCATGTCAGGGCGTAAAGGCAGTACTAACTAGAAAAATCAAAAGGGACTTTTGGGAAGAATTGATATTCACAGTTGACTAGAACAAGGGAAACAGGCTTCTTGTAGCATTCATAACCCACTGTAAACCAAATACCGGTCTCTAATGTATGCAAAGCGCTTTCTTCCTGTAGTCTCAGTGGATTAAGGCCAATCCTGTGTACTTACAGCACGGCGGAGTCAATGCCGGGGTGCAGACGGGCTAATAGCTAAGAAGTAGGAGCGGCAGTACAAGTGTCTGATGCCTGTACGCTTTGTAGTGTGTGTGTGTGTGTGTGTGTAAACTATGCTTTTACTATCTTACGGAGTCCAAATCTGCAAATGGGGTTAGATAGAGAATAATTGTTAGTCAATAAAATGTCCTCCCAAGTAAAACACCGCACCACCGTGCCTGCTTCTGTGTGTGTGTGTGCGTGTGTGTGTGTGTGTGTGTGTGTGTGTGTTTTCAGTCAGGTGTGAAATGGGTGATTCCTCCTCCTGGTTTAAGAACTGAGAGTAATGATGCAGAATGGAAGAGGTTTATAGAGGCACTAAGTCCACCTATCTCTCTCTCTCTGTCTCTCTCTAACTCTCTCTCTCTGTCTATCTCTATCTCTCTCTATCTTCCCGTCTCGAGCTCTAGCTCTCTGTCTCTCTCCCCCTCTTTCTCCATCTCTCTGTCTCTCTCTCTCTCTCTCTCTCTCTCTGGTTTTTATGGTAGCGTTATTATCTCGCTCGCCCACCCATTACTGTTCAGGTTGGAGCAGAATAATAAATTTCAGGATCATGCCGACGCAGCGTTTCCCCAGCTAAAGCTCATTCTGTGGACTCGACAGAAAAGGCTGCACTGAAACAACACAAGACAACAAGATATGAGCATATTGTTGTGCTCTGTACTGAATAGCACTTTAGGACAGAAAAACACTATTAGTACTAGTAGTAGTAGTAGTAGTAGTAGTAGACTTACACTTACAGTAGTAGTACACGTACAGACTTTTGAATTATAGGACTGATGAGAATAATCTTTTTTCCACTTTCACATCCCAGCAAAATCCCATTTGGTTCCAATATTTGCACAATATTTACACATAATACATAATGGAAACAAACCATTTGCAGCTTTAAAACCCAAGCAAATCTCATTTTTAGTTGTCACATTTTAGTTGTCCATTCATTAAAGACAGTGAAATTGAGGGTGAAAATATCAGGGGGAAAAAAAGACCACATTTTCATACGTGTTGAAAAATATCAGTTATGCCATTCTACGGTGGCCTTTTTAGGACATCCTCAGCTGCCTTTGGATTTTCTCAGACTTGGCTGTCCTTTGTCAGACTTAGGTGGAATTCATGGGACTTAGCGGTCAGTACGAAATGCAAAGTACAGCTAAGTCTGACACTCTCCGTTTTTAGTCTGACAAACTCCATCTAAATCTGCCAGCGTGCAGCTCTAAGCCTGACGAACTCCATCTCACTGTGCCAAAGAACATGACAAAGGCGGCTGAGAATTGTCCTAAAAAGGCCACCGTACCAGTCACTATAACCTTACTGTAAGTAACTTTCCTCTTCTGTATATTGATAGTTACTTTGGATAAAAATGAAGTGTACACAGTGTTCTGTTGTACAGATCAACAACATCAACTTATTCTCTCTCTCTCTCTCTCTCTCTCTCTCTCTCTCTCTCTCTCTCTCTCTCTCTCTCCAGTTATCAGCCTATGGAGGAAGTGTGGTCTATACCGTGTCTTATACTACAGACCAACAACAACAGGCACCCATCAGAGTCACCTCCCAACCTGACCTAGTCATAGAGGTAAGATTTAACACACACACACACACACACACACACACACACACACACCATCAGAGAGACTGTTGAACTCCTAATATATACTAAGACTCTAGTAGAGAGTTATTAAACAAATAATATATCTAGCAGTGAGCTGTTTAAAAGTCCATATCTATCTATTTACCGAGATCCATACACAGTATATCTTTCTATCTAATGTCTATATTTATGTATGTATAATATGTGTGTGTGTCTGTTTTTCCCTGAAACATTATTTATCTTTTCTTAAATTCATTGACTTTTACACCGCTGAAGACCACTAAATGAAGTAGCAAATGAAAGCGGTTAACACACACACACGCACACACACATACACACACACACGCACACACAGCTACAGCTGGCAGAGAAATGCTGAACTTAGCAATAAAACATGCAGATAGAGTCTCTGCCTTCCCTTCTCTCTCTGTATGTCTTTATAATGAGTAGGTTGTGATATGATGTATGGCAGCAATAAGCAAAGCAGCAACACTATTAGTTAACTGTTTATTCACACTATATCACTAAACAACAACTGTTTGTTTGTGAGTTTGTGTGTGTGTGTGTGTGTGTGTGTGTGTGTGTGTATCCGCAATACTATGCCAGAGCTGCAGAAACAATCCTGTTATCGCACACAGCAACTTTCTACCAGTCACATGTTAAAGATGCCAAAAGAAGGAATTTCAATTAGTTTAGTCTGAAGGATTTTCATATGCTGCATCTCTAATAGGCTGAAAACAGCTACTTACAGTGCAGTGGGAAATATGCAACGCCTTTACAGCAAGGCACCACAGCTCAGTAGGGAAAGAAAATTAATTTCATCCAGCGAGAATTAAATGTGTTGAATACGGACACAAATCCTAACACTGTATTATGACTTTTATTTATTTTTTAGTTATTAACCCATTCAATTTAGCTAATATTTCAGAAAAAATGCACAAAGTTGCATATCAGAACACTTCTTTTCTCAGTGGATGAAGCCAGAATCCTAAACCCATCTTTGTATTTGTAGTTTGTTGTATTTTTATGCACAAATACTTATGATATGAAATTCATAGTATAAACTGTAGGAAGTAGTATCAAACTGATGCAGTTTAGATTCATTAAAGAAAAGCATACACTTGGCTTTCAGAAAATGCTTTTCTCCCAGTATTTGTTTTTGGTTCGTATCGGAGATGGTAAGAGAGAGAAAGAAAGACGCAGAGATGGAGAGACGTAGATCAAGCAGAGCTGGTGTTATTTAAAGACGTGTCAGCGAGATAGACAGACTGGGAGGGGATGGGTGGAGGAGGAGGAGTGTCGGTCTTCTTGTCAACACAAAGCCTCTCCAAATGACAACATTAATGAACCACCTACACACTGTCAAGCAGCTCTCTCTTTCAGTCCCTCTCTCTCTCCTTCTCCCTACCTTTTTCTCTCTGTCTCCGTCTTCCTTTCTCTCTCCATCTGCATTTCTGTGCGCTGTAATGTTGTTTGTGTTTTCCTCGCGGACCACAAGAAGAAACTCTTGCTCTTGGTTCTAACTATTTGGAATTGGAATAGACAACAATCTCTGTTTCTCTTTATTTCCATCTCTCTTTCTCAATCCAGTTCAATTCATTGGGGTCCATTAGTATGGTTAAAAAAAAAAATACAAAAGCATTTGATGACAACAATAACAATAATACAGATAAAAGGACCACAAAAAGTATCAATCATTTACTCTCTATTCTTAAAACAAGTGGAAAAAATCAGCTTGTTTCCAAATTCCAAATTCACTCATTTCCAATGCAAATCAACTTGGTTTGAGAATTCTCTTGAATCAAGTGACATTATCTTCATACTAGCTCAAGATGTTATTGCTTATTTCAAGAAAAGTCTCAAAATAGGTGAAACTGAATTGGAAACAAGTTAAATTATCATTTCTTTTTCTTTTTTTTGCAGTAAACAATATTTTAAGACCCAATACTAGACTAAATGACTGGTTAAGATGGGCGTTTTTTGCCATGTGATAATTAGAATTGAAAGACAATAACATATAGTCAGCAAAAGCCTCTCTCCCCCCTCTTTCAGAGAGATCCAATAAGAAACTATTAACTCTGAGGTGACTTTGGCTGTTGTCAATCTCCCCTCCTCTCTCGCTCTCTCTCTCTCTCTCTCTCTCTCTGCCTCTCTATCTCTGTATCTCTCGGCCCTCCCTCCTCTCCGTCTCTCTTTCTGTCTCTTTATCCCTCCCTCTGTCTCCCTTTCTCTCGTCTTTCAATTAGTTTTCATTTAACGGTTTATTGGCATGGTGAGCTCTCTCTCTCTCTCTCTCTCTCCCCTCCCACTCTCTCTCTCTCTCCATCAGTAGTTGTCACTCTGTATTAGCTGCTACATGCCATTGATCTGTTCTCAACAAGAGATAGTCAGATACCAGGGCTAGGCTCAATTCACTTTGCATTCAGTCCATTCAAAATGTCAATAGAAACTGCAATTCATTAGCTAATGACACATCATTCACTCTGTTTTTTTTTCTTAAATCGGTCGGATATGACAGTCCGCTCATGCTAGGAGAACATCCACTTCCTGGGTTGATGGAATTAAAAAAATGATTAAGAAAGAGAGAGAGAGCAAAAAGAGAATAAAAAAGCATAACATCCCGACTTTGCTTCCTCCTTCGCGGCCAGGGGGGCGGTATCAAGATGATTGACAGCCGGTTCGGCCAGCCGGTGTACCCCTCCTCGCCGAGCGCCAATCACGTCGCCCTGCTGCCGGAGAGCTTCCTGCTGTCAGAGACCGGCCGGCCAATCGCTCGACGGGACTTCCTGTCCGTGTTGGCCAACGTGACCCGAGTGCTGGTCAGGGCCTCGTACAGCACAGAGCCCAGCGCTGTGTACAGGTAGACACACACACACACACACACACGCTTCTCAGTACACACACTTACTCATCAATACGTACATGTAGATACACTTGTCAAATGATAAAAGTTGCATTGAAAAGACTAAATGTGGCAGTAGGCAGACCACAATGCATGTTTGTGCTTAATATTTGTGTGTGTGTGTGTGTGTGTGTGTGTGCGTGTGTGTGTGTGCGTCTGTCTAGGCTCCACGCATTCTCTATGGAGGTGTCTTATCCCTCCACCAGAGGAGAGAAGAAAGCCTCGGCTGTAGAAACCTGCTCCTGTCCTCCTGGATATGCTGGCACTTCGTGTGAGGTACACACACACACACACACACACACACACTATTGCAAATTTAGAAACCTCCTCTACAATAATCACTAGAGAACACAAGGTGGTACAATGTCGCATCAGCCTGCCGACTAGCAACTGCATGCTACACTGGATATCAGTCATAACTAGATTGGGTTTGAAGTGGTTCCAATGATGCTATTTTAAAGCCTCAAGTCCTCAAAAGGTTTTGAATGCAGCTGTAGAGCATTTTTCATCTTCAATTCAGTTTGAGAGGTCTTAAAAAAACGTTATGGATTGATGATGCACTGTTTTTTTTCAGTGAGAAATCCCATTAAAAATGTCTGAGAAAGTGCTAAAATTACCTTGATGAAACGGGCAGACATCTACTGATACTAATACAACACTTTTCAGAACAAGGTTTCAAAGGACTGTGCAGTAAAAGGAACAAAACAAACCACTGTTTTACAGCACAAAAACAGATTGCTTTACGGCATTAAACAGGAAGAGGGCGCTGTTCTTCCAGAGCAAACAGCCAAAGCTCTCAGAGTTTCTCACGACGGCAGATGGTGGAAGGAGTGAAAGGATGGAAAAATCACTTCCAACCATGTTTATCTTCTTCAGTAAAGCCAAAGAGAAAACCTTTTGACTGAAGAAGCAGCATCCTCTCTACAGGGTTTATGGGAAATGTAGTCTTAATGTGGAGAAACACTAGCACTAACAGTACCACTGGTGTGAGATAGAGGCGACCAATCGTCTCCACTACGGTCACATTTGTTTACTGTAGTTATACCAAGGTATCACAGCTAATTTGACAATGATTTATTGATGTTTAAAAGCTCCATTAAGGCCCGCTAAGCAGAGCAGAAACGAAGTGACAATGTAACAGCAGTGGTTTGTTTCTCTGTGCTGCTGTCTTATAGTTATTCTAGTCTTGACTGTCTTATTATTATTTTAGTCTCCACACACACACACACACACACACAGACAAAATCACACACAGAAACCCACACACACTCAGGCGCTCTTAAACACAGGCACTCAGACAGACACAGACACACGCACACACGCACTTAGAGTAAAACTGAGGTGCTAATTAGAGGATCACAGGCTAATTACTCCACACTGCAGCAGTTTAAAGACACACAACTCCTGTCTTCCTGTCTGTTTATGTGTGTGTGTGTGTGTGTGTGTCTGTGTGTGTGTGTTTCAGGTGTGTGTTCCTGGTTTCCGGAGGGTGAACGGGACGGTGTACAACGGTGTGTGTGAAGCGTGTCGTTGCCACGGTCATGCCGCACAGTGTCACGAGGTCACTGGACACTGCCTGGTAGGACACTATTGATCGATCGGTTGATTGATTAAATCGCCTGTTTGCTTGTTTCTCTCTCTCTCTCTCTCTCTCTCTCTCTCTCCCTCTCAGTCATTTTGTGTCCAAAGCATTTGGTTTCGACAGTGGACTCAAAGTGGCACTGTACCATTTTACTTACTGCTTGATTTGAATGCTTTTTATGCCTTTGAATGCATTCAATATTGGTGTTATTTCACCTTTAAGTCATAAAGTTGTCAACTCCTTAAGAAATAATGCTAAATGGTAAATAAATAGAATGTGAATTGATCAACTTCAAAGTCAGCCTGCCTGCTTTAATCACACTGCCTGCTTTGGCTTGGATCAATAATCAAGAGAGAATAGATCTGATTGGTCAGGAGCCCACGGCTGCTGTCAGCTATTGGTTGATTTCAACTTGACAGTGTTATGACCCTTCATACACACACAAACACACACACACACACACACAGTTGTGTGTATAGGTAGAAACTGTATATAGAAACTATGCAGACACTATATACAGACACACATTTACACATACAGTAGAAGAGATACACACACAGGCAGACACACACACACACACACGTACATATACTGTACAAACACACACACACACACACACACACACACACACACACACACACACACACACACATTCTCTCACTCACATCGCCTCGGGCCTAAGCTGTCAGTTTGCATCAAACTAAACACTTGCACACACACACACACACACACACACACACACACACACACACACACACACACACACTGTAGGTCTTGTATTACCATGTTCTGTTTCATTATAGATGAGGAGGATGTTGGGGTATGTCAGGGGGAGAACACACACACTCTGAGCCAGACAAAGACAGACAGACAGACAGACAGGCAGGCACACACACACACACACACACACTCTCACACACGCATAGACAGACAGGCATTATAGACAAATACATACAAAGACAAAAAGACAGCCTGACACTTACTGATATAAACATGGACTTGCACACAGACAGCCGGACAAACACCCACCCACACACACACATTCATACATATATATATTTACACATTGACAGTCAGACAGACAGATGCACACACACACCCCATTCCTGAGGACTGTGTTCCCTAGCTATAGTTGAATGGGAGAATGATGCCATGGTTGTGGGTTAACGCCCAGTGTGTGTGTGTGTGTGTGTGTGTCTGTGTGTCATGATGTATTTCAGCAGTGAACATTTGATCTGAGAAGGAAATGATTTGGAAACCGGCTGACACATGCGCGCACGCACACACACACACACACACACACACTCACACACACACACACACACACATGTCTGGGTGCTTTGCAAGAGAGAATCAGAGGCAGGAAACAGAGATTTGTGGCAGCTTGGCCTGAGCTGTGATTCAAAGTAGAATACTGGCCAATGCTTTGTCTGCTTACACCCTATAATCTGACATCTGACTGTATGTAGCAACTGATAGTGTAATAACTACCAGATAATATAATAATATGCCCAAATCTGATAAAACGTCCCTCTAAATGAATGAAAATAGCACAATCCTAGAAATATACCAATGAAACAACAAAGAATATTCAATGAAGAATGAACGACCCAATTTCCCCAAAGAGACCAATTATGTTTCATCTTAAATTAATAGATTAAATGGGAGATCGCACTCACAAATGGAAGAAAAATTTTTCTCAAACCAAGATACTAAAATATTAAATTATCATTTTTATCCTGCAGCTGACCAGTGAAATGACATATGCTCAAGAGAAGTATTTTTAATTAGGTCTCATTTAAAAAATATTTTTTGCCTCATTTTGTTTCTTTTTTCAGTTGTTAAATTGGTCTCATATTCAATTGAAGGTAGCATGAAAAAGGTCTTAAAGTGTCTTAAATTGAAAGTTGCAGGCGTCCAGTACCATGACTCTCTGTGACTCTGTATTCCTCATGACTCTCCCAAACTCCCGACCGCTGTGATCTGATCTCAGCCCGAACACTTTGGCCCACTCAGACACACGACAATTAAATCTGATGGTTCTCACCAACCGGATGTAGATCTCGACGAGCGATTCGGTGGCCAGGTGCCAAGTGACGGAGTGGTCAGATGAAGTATCGGTCCTCCGTGCTGAGCGGCCGGACCATTTTCCCTCAGCCACTTGATGGGTTGTTGTGGTTTCACTGGAGTTGTGTGTGGCTTTTGAATATTGCCAAAGGACTGTTGGTAGTCTGTCTCTATCTAAATTTAATGTGACATTTTCATATTAATAAATGTCTGTTTTGCCACTCTCTACTGCTGATTGATATAACACAATAGTGATTCAACTTACATCCAGTTCATGAAGCTTTTACATTTGCAGAAGGACCGCAGCAGTGAGCGCTTAGCAACAAAGATGGAGACAAAATAAAAAACATAATAGAATAAAACGAGGATCTTGCTGATTACCACTGTAAACAAAACACAAATGCAACAACTCCTGAGGAACATTCACGCTAAATGGCTGAGTGTTTAGCGGCCAAGTGTTTTGTACTTGTACTTGGTTACTATGGTAACGAAGTTTGATGCTAATCCTGGCCCTGTCATTAACTTTGACCTCCTCAGCACTGTTCCCACCAGTGTGAATCTTGTCTGCCTGGTAATGATTTGATTTGACAACTTTATTTAAAAGTGAGATATCTAATTAACAAAGATGCTTTTATAACCATCAAAGCTATTAACAAAGTCCTGCTGTTCTCTTATTGCACTGTATTGTGCTGTGTTAATGCAGCAATGGGCTCTAACCTCAAGACAATCAATAGCCTGTACTGTAACCCTTAACCTTAACACTGAACTTTAACCTTTCTAACTTTTAACCTCTCACAGAGGGAAAGTGTAAAACCACTGAGTTACTAGAATAGAGCAGGTCTGTTGGTAGCTATTTGTTTTTCTTTCCTCTGAACGCTCTTTATTCTAACTCACATCCTAACCGAGAAACTACAAATTAACTAACTTTTGGCTGTTTAATCAACCTCATCATTATCATCATCAGGTTTGTGATGAAAAGATTGCAGCTTTACTTGCGTGTGTTCAGCATTCTGTACGCTACGCTGCTTTGGAAGTGATGCAGAGTCAGCTTGTTCTGTCTACAAAACATACGCTTACACAAATCTCCACCTTAACAATATTTGATCTTGTGTTAAGATCTTGTTTTTTCTTGAAACAAGTGAAAAAATCTGCCAACAAGGCGAGATAATTCCACTTGTTTCCAATACTGTTTCACCTCTTTCAAGATTTTTTTTTTTTAAAGCATGTGACAATAAAAAAGTCCAGCCGCAAGAAAATGTCACTTTAATGCAAGAAAATCTCATCCTGGTGGCAGATTTTTTTCACAGATTTTAAGGAAAACACTTTTGTAAGACTCAGCATACTCAATACTCAACACACACACTCAACAAAATGACTTGATACCAGTCTTCTCATTGCACTGCAGTTAATTGATCAAACAGCTTTTTTTTGCCAAATAGTTGACGTGTCCCTCTGACGTCACTGACCTTTAACCTCTGTCTCCTCCAGGACTGTTCCCACCACACCACAGGCCCCCATTGTGACAGCTGCCTACCTGGTTACTATGGTAACGCCACCCGGGGGTCAGCCGCCGACTGTCGGCCCTGCGCCTGCCCGCTCACTCTGCCCGGCAACAAGTAGGTCGCCACGACGATGGGGTTGATGCCGCCACGGCTACGGTCCCAGACAGTTTAATCAACAGCCTCAATCTATCACTCCTGACCCCTCACTGCATCTCTGCCTCTGTAACCCCAATCTCTCTCTCTCTGACCTGTCGCTTGATAACACTCCTCTCCTCTCCTCTCCTCTCCTCTCCTCTCCTCTCCTTCCTCTTCCTCTTCCTCTCCTCTCCTCTCCTCTCCTCTCCTACATCTCCCTCTTCCTCTTCCTCTTCCTCTCCTCTTCTCTCCTCTCATGTCCTCCTGTCATGTCCTCTCCTCTCCCTCTCTCCTCCCTCTTCCTCTTCCTCTCCTCTCCTCTCCTCCCGCTTCTTCCTCTCCTCTCCTCTCCTCTCCTCCCTCTTCCCTTTCCTCTCCTCTCCTCTCCTCTCCTCCCTCTTCCTCTCCTCTCCTCTCCTCTCCTCTCCTCTCCTCTCCTCTCCTCTCCTCTCCTCTCCTCTCCTCATGTCCTGTCATCATCACATATAAATATGCCCTCAACACAGGTAGAAACATTATGAAAATAACACTGTTGGACATAATTGTTGGTTAAATTGGTCATATACACTTTCTGATCATGGCTTTGTAGTTTCCCCAAATAGCCAGAGAGAGACGCTATACCTTGGGTGCTCAGACACTAGTGTGGTGCACGCCCACACACACACACACACACACACACACACACACACACACACACACAGGCAGCAGCAGCTGAGAATTCCCATGCAGTCATGACACGTCATGTCCAAAACTCCCAGAGCCACTAATAGGGAGCTAAAGAAAGACACAACTCTCTCTCTCTCTCTCTCTCACCTCTCCCCTTCTCTACCTCTCTCTAACCCGGGCAGTAATAATAGCTTGAGGGTCCCTTGCCTTCCAGAACCCCCCAAAATAGCCTGCCAGTCACTCAGTCAGTCAGTCAGACTGTAACAGTTACAGTAATGTCTGAGCTCCGAGCGATGTCCGCATGAGCCTCAGCAGGGGGAGCGGGGTGGCGCTGCACAGCTGAGCAGGAATCAATAGAAATCAGTTTAGTCCTGTAGTGCTGTTACTCTGTATTTACACTCAGGCTTAAACGTGTCTTCGCTGAGGCCTTGTTCTCCTTCCAAATGGGTCGGGATTGTTCTGCCAGGTGGAAATGGGGCGTGAGCTGAAATATCAGGATACAGCTCTGCCCGGTCATCCATCCAGTCAGTAAAGCAGCCACTCTGTTAGCCAGTTATTCAATGAGTCGTGATGGACTTCAGCTGTCCTGGAGCCTGTTGAGCCACACATTGATCCCAGCTGAATTGACTGTATTCCTGTTGTGACTAAAGACGTGACAGTACTGAGTAACAGCAGCAGGCATTTCTTTACATTCAGCCAGTCAGCCAATCAGCAAGCCACCAGTTCTTTCATTACAGAAAGACAGTAAGTCAACCAGTCAGTAAATCAGGCATTTAGTCAGCCAGCCAGTCAGTTATTAAGTCAATCAGCCAGCCAGCTAGATGGTCAGTCAGTCACTCAGTCAGTCGGCCAGTCAGTCAGTCGGCTAGTCAGCCTGTCTGGGCCTGGAACCCGAGCCAGCAGAACTATCTATAGTTTGAGGAGGGCAAGGGAACGAGGGTAAGAGACTCTCTCTCTCTCTCTCTCTCTCTCCCCCTCTCCCTCTTTTTCAGTTCGTTCAGGGTGGAGTCGTAGAGAGGGAGAGGTGTTTTCAGATTCAAGAGTGTGTGCCTGTGTTTAGAGTCTAGCAGGACAGAAGTGTGTGTGTGTGTGTGTTATCGTGAGAGGACAGTAAGCCTGTGGTGTGAGAAGTGTGTGTAGGACCCGGAGGTGTGTATGTGTGTGCGGGGGCGTGTGTGTGCGCGGAGACGAATGATGGCCTTAACTCGTCTCTCTCCTCTCCTCTTCCTCCTCTTCCTCCTTCCTCTCTCTACGGCTGGGACAACGCTATCGAACTAATCAACAACAACAACAACAACAACAACAACAACATCGTCATGGCAACCGCGACAGCTTCAGCCCCACCTGTCACCTAGGCGATGAGGGAGAGTTGCTATGCGACCGTTGTCAGACTGGATACACAGGACCGCGATGCGACAGGTAACACACACACAACACACACATTGAAACACACCCACATAAAAACATGTACACACATACTATACTGTAAGTGTTCCTGTGTGTTAAATGTACTGCCTTCCAATTTGTGCGAGTATGTGTGTGTTCTATTCAGACTCACTCTATTTTGCAATTTTCTATCTCTATAACTACTCATTTTAAATCAAAATTTGACATGTGCCCTTATGTACCTTATGTTTCATGATGCTACTGGAAATGGCACCCCGTTCAGAAACACACCATAATTTCAGAACTCATAAGACCACTAATCATAAAATTTAAACCTTTTTTCTTTTCAATCCTGAAAAGTTGAGCATTTGGAAATCACTTTGAATATACTCAATTCAAAATGAAAACAGAAACTGCAATTCATGAAGCGATGATGGAGTACTGTGTGTCTCACAGTCCATCTGTTTGTCTGTCTGCAGCACATTTGTGAGTTTTCCTAACCCAGAACTAATGAGAAGTTAAAACTTCACAGTGCTGTCATGTGGCGACCCAAACTGAGCATATCTAGTCTTTCAGCCCCCAGGTTTACTGAAACACACTAGTACTCTTGTCATGTGGGGACGAGGGTTGAACTGTTCTTTGAAGGCTAATATTGATATTGTTTTGGATTGAAACTACCAATAGCCAAATTTGGCCATTTTCATGCATAGTTATAATTATATGAATTATATATATATAATTCATCCATAAATTTTCCATACCCGGGATGTTAGTGTTGGGTCATTTTTAATGCGGCAAAATGTGCCACATTAAAAATGCAAAGCGCTTATCTATCAGCCCAATATATCAGCCTAACTAGTGGGGACCCACTAGAAACAAACCAGTGTCCCTCTTTGGGTCCTGAGCCATAGTTTAAGAAACAGTGCCTTACACTGCTCCATTAATAGCCTGCATGTCCAGCAGAGACCTCTCTCTCTCTTTACAGTGCTGGCTGCATTTTACAATAGAAAGGAAATGATGTCGTATATGTCTGTAATAACACTGAGCTGAGCATGTGGTGTTTCTACACTGCACTTCCCAGAGATCACCTGTCAATCAAACAATGTGGGCGGGACTGTGGCGTCTTTTTCCTTGGATTTTCTCTTGATGAAGTTTGAGTTTCTTCTCTTTGTCTGTTCAGCCATGGTGGCTATCACTGCTCATGCTCACTACCCAGTTCTTCTTCTTCTGTTTATTCCAAACAAACCGGAAACGTAAAACATTATCAGCATCACAACAGAGGATTTTTCCCAGGAAAGACCTACCGACTCTGGGTGTTTAGAGCAACAAATGTAAACGCTTTCATGACTGGATATAGGTTGAATCACTATTGTGTTATATCAGTCGGAGACAGAGAGTAGCAAAACTAATCACTTTAACTTCAGTGATAAAGCGCTGCACTTCAAACAGGTTTCCGATAGCCTCTTAGTAACAGCAGAAGCTAGAACAGCTAGTGCTCCAGCTAGTCTGCTGTGTTGCTGCCAGTTAAAACAGAGGTGTCGGTGCACACAGGGCCTTCGCTCACTGTCCTGCATAGTCCACATGCCGCGCCACGCTGTCCACCGCAGAATCTCTCTGTCTGGCTGTTAGGCTTTTTATAAACCTCAGTTGCCACTGGAAGACTAACTGACTCATTGCCAGTTCATGTTTTTTTAACTCTTTCTGTCACACATAGGATCTACAGGAGTGAAAAATCACATCACACTTCTTTACCCAGCCACTCCTCTCCACTCCCTCCACCCCGCACTTAATAGAAATTCCTTCCGTCTGTACTTGCATGTCCGTCCATTAGTGAGGTCGCTGTGTGTGTGTGTGTGTGTTTGTTTTAATGCTACAGCATATGGAGTAGGGCTCCACAGAGACAGATGATCAGAAGGCTGCTGCAGTTGATCAGAGCTGCTTGTTCTCAGTGGAGATGACAGAGTTTGTTTGTTTGATTTAACGGGAGCGCAGGGTGTGTTTGTGTGTGTTTGGTCATATATGTATGTGTGTATGTATATGCGTATGTTTATGTTCATGTGTGTGTGTGTTGTTCTGATGCCATATGGTGCTGCAAGTCAGGGAGAGAAGAAGGCCTGCGAAGGAGAGAGGGAGAGAGAGAGATGGATGCCTATGACTCTTGGTTTCTGTATTGACTCTATAGGAAGTGAAATCCATCTGAAATAATATTCTATTACTAATGACAGTGTTAAGTAGGTAATCAGCAGTTGGTTGATTCCTGTTCTATTAGCCTAATTGATACCTGCTACACACTACCTGCCATTACACTTCATTATCTATAGTGCTGTTGTTGTTAGTGCTAATTAATTGTAATGTGCCAATTTGTCTGCATTATGGGCTTTAACAACATAAGCTACTCTATTCCCCCCATGCTAATAGTCTATCCACTCAATGCTAAGTGATTCTGTTTTAGGCAGCTTTTCAAGGTCCTGTCCATAGACAGGTAGCTGAAAAGCTGAAAGCTTCGTTAATGCTGTGACTTAAATCAGCGACGCTATGAAATGACAGCTACCCTGTGTGAATGCTGTGGGAGAAGTCACTAAAATGACCCTTTCCATTTGTTGTGTTTTGGTGGGCCATTGTAATTTAATTTAACAATGTAGAGTTAGACCAGTGTAGGGGTCTGATATTGGCCTTTAATTAAATATAATGATATTTTACACATTTTATTAGACTTTGGCCTGTCAGTGTCGTCCATTTCTGATATGATGGATATGATGCAGTTTGATTGATTATATATTTACAAATTTACTTAACATTTATTGGGAATTATTTGGGGTTTATTTGGCAATATAATGGTCAAATTGAAAGATCTTCAACACGAAGCTAACACTAATCTGAATGGACGTTCAAAAACCTACATCTAACCCTCATGTAGGTGTTAACCAATAATATCAGTGGAAATTTGAAAACGCAAAGGCTTCACTTGAGGTTTATAATATATAATATGTCTGAGTTTTATTTTGTTGTCGTAGTGTCAGTTGAAAGCAAGTGTTATATTGTGTCTGAACAAGGAAAATAACAGACAAAAAATCAAAACTTGATGTGAATTTGCGTGTGTGTGTGTGTTGTTGAACTGTGGGTGTCAATGGAGAATAAGTGGCATGGATGATGAAAAAAAAACCTGTTTTGATTGAAGCAAAAAATTACAAACGCCTGTTATAACCTTCTGACGAGGACAAGGACGCACAGGACGGCGAACTGCCACACCGATCCGTGCTTTTTATTTTCCGCTTTTCAGACTATTTTATTTGATTAATAATAAGAGGAAGCCCCGACGCCGCAAATATATTAACCTCAGAGTGCTGTCGTGACAAGAGCCACCGAAAGCCAAATAAAACAGGCCTAAACCGAAATAACGCTCTTCAGACTGAAAGGGGAATTGAGTTGAAAGAGGAGAGGACAGAGAGAGAGAGGGAGAGAGAGCGACAGAAGAGAAGAGGGGGGACAGAGACGGAGAGAAAGAGGAGAGTAGAGGGAGAGGGGTTGGAGAGGGAGGAAAGGTCTTCGCAGTGAAAGGAGAATTGAATTTAGAGAGGAGGGAAAAGAAAGGAGAGCGCAAGAGAGACAGAGAAAGAGAGAGAGAGAGAGATTCAAGAGCAGCCAGCCATTATTACCACTGACCCTCCTTGGTACTCAATAGAACTGGTTTATTAGCTTGGTGTGTGTGTTGGAGTGTATGCGCGTGTGTGCATTTTTGTGTGTGTGTGTGTGTGTGTGTATGTGTGTGTGTAGTGCTACAAGTACAATCTCCCAGTCAAGTGGAGAGTTGTATTGGAAGCAGTCTGGATTCTTGATGGGAGGAGAATGATAGGGGTGTGTGTGTGCATGTGATAGATTCATAGCTAAGTGTGTGTGTGTGTGTGTGTGTGTGTGTGTGCAAGACAAATTTGCTTTGGGGCTAATATTCTACTCTTTTCTATCGTATTTTACTCTATTCTGTTGTGTTCTGTACCGTCCTGTCTTGTCCTGTCCTCTTCTATGCTTGGTTGTTTTGTGTGTGTGTGTGTGTGTGTGTGCTTCCTATTTTAAAGGGACTCTAGAGGAAGTAAAGGTATTTATAGTGGGGGGGGTCAAGAGTGTGCGGAGGGAGGGGGTCAGACACCTGGTAAAAACCATCAGAGTTTAAGAGAAGCCCGAGAGAGAGGGACGGAGAGAGAGAGAGAGAGGTGGGAACAGAAACGTTATGTTCTTTTATTTTTAGTTGTATAAACGGGGAGTTGGCGCCAGGCGAGACGGCAGACAGCTCTCCTCCCTCGTTCATTACTTCCATAATGTTTAAAGCCGCACTACAGGCGAGATCTTGATGTAAAAATCCGCCCGTCTTACCGGCTTAAATCGAAAAGCGGAGAAGAGCGTCCCGTCCCGTCCTAACTGAGGCGGTGCAAATTCATCCCGTTTGCCCCGAATGAAATTCTGGTGTCAGGTAGGGGCAGGAAAGAGCAAAATACAAACTGTCTCCTAAACAGCAAGATATATAGGTCAGAGGAGTGCACAGTTTACTGATGATGATGCTACTGTACATGATTTCTGGGTAATAAAGTCCTTCAAGGTTTTAAAAATTCCAATATTATATTATGCCACAGAAAAGTTTAACTAGTACAGTGTTAATTCTCTGCAATACATTCAAAGCAAGATTTTGTGACATTTCCAATTTTGTACGCAAAATCAAAAACACATTTTTGATTTTTTTGTTATCAAGTTTTTATGTCATTTCTTTTCTGGGTGTAACGATAATAAATCATATACACGTACCCGCATGTATCACCACCCACATCCCCCATCTTTACCCACTCATCCCTATTCCAACTGTACCCCAACCTAACCAAAATTGTGCAGCTTTAAATATGTTTCTCCTCATCTGTTAATTGTGTAAATTTCCCATAAATAATGTTTCACTACTTTTTGTTACGATCTCCCCCAAAACTCCCAATTCCGTGTCTTTCTGCCTTTACGTCTATAGGCCATTTCTGACTCTGCGATTCTTCTTTCTCTCATATGACGACATCACACAACATCAATTAACAACATTTGCATGTTAGAGTGAGGAGAGAGAGAGCGAGAGAGGGAGAGACCGGATGAGAGAGAGAGAGAGAGGCAGATAACATGTTCCTACAGATAACATGTATGAGCAGATAAGAAACGCCTCCCAACAGTGGGACGCCTGGATATCTGGATCACGCTGAGACAACCTGTGGGACTGTGTGTGTGTGTGTGTGTGTGAGAGAGAGAGAGAGAGAGAGAAAGAGAGACAGAGAGATGGGGTGGGGGGAGAGGGAGGGGGGGGGTTGTATGTGAGACTCGGAAAGAGAGAGAGGATTAGCAGATAAAAAAGGGCTTTGTAGGCGAACACTGATATTGTGTGTGTGTGTGTGTGTGTGTGTGTGTGCGTGTGTGTGTGCGTGTGTGTGTGCATGTGTGTAAGGTTCTTTGAGTGACTTTAATAAGCCTTATTGAAATGTGCTCTACACTTGCTCTCATCTCCTCCTCAGACTAGCACCGCACTTGCCTGTGTGCGTGTGTGAGTGCGTGTGTGAGTGTGTGTGTGTGTGTGTGTGTGTGTGTGTGTGTTCATTAGCCACGCCGCTCCGGCACAAGTCTGTCAATCTTATCTATCTGCCAGACAGATAACTGGCATGACACTCGTGTTCGAAATTAATTTTGTGCCTTTGCCGGAATTTCCTTTCATCCGCTGTATTAATGTATTTTCAGCTGTTTGAATATTTCACTCCGCTAAAAGCTAAAGGTGAGCGGGCTTTTGTAAATTAGCGCTTCGGAATAAACTGCCTGAGGACATTAGAATGGCATTTTTTAATCTCTATTAAAAGCTCATTTTGAAAAACTTTCATTTCATATTGATGCGTGGTTGGGGTCTGTTGCCCTCTAGCTCTTTGTGTGTATTGTCTGTGTATTAATGGTTGTCTATAGAGAGTGTGTGTGTGTGTGTGTCTGTGATGTGTTCTACAACAAATAGTTTCAACCAAGCAGTCTGATTGGTTAAAAACATGTTCCAACCATGCTGATAGTTTCCATCAAGTACAGCTAGAAGGCCTTTATTGCTTGTTAAGTAATCTTGTATTTGAAGAATAGTATTTTCTTGTAGTATTTACAAGCTTGAAGGTGATGTGAACAGTATTTTCCTGTTATTTTCAATCTTTTTTTTTTTTTTCTTTTTTTTTTAGGAGGAGAACTCTTTATGCACAATATTGTTGTGTGATGTTATGTAGTGGTTCTTAAAAATATGGGTCTTTTTTTTTTTTTTTTTTATAATTTTTCCTTTTATATTACAGACTGGACATTAAACACATACATTACATACATACACAATGCATACACAAATGACATACAAAAAAAAAAAAAGCAGAACAACATATATGCACAAAAGCAAACAAATGAATATGAGGAAGGGGGAGGGGCATCAATAAATACTTAATGTAGCTGTTTTTTTTGTTTTTTTTTAAACAAAAGATCCTTGAAAATCTACTTGTTGTAGCTCATCATATTATACCCCATTACACATAATCCGGTAAGGAGTTCAAATATGACCTTATTGTATCCCACAATCCCTCTAGGCCCAGATCAAGGTGCCTTGGTGTGGCAGCTCTTTCCATCCCTATTAAGTATTCGTATTTTCAATCTAATCTATTCAACGTATTCATTCTCCCCCCCCTGTGCTGCCCCCCTAGATGTGCCAACGGTTACTACGGCCAGCCCGGCGTGCCCGGCGGCTCCTGCCGGCCCTGCGATTGCCACGGCAACCTGGACCTAGCCACGCCCGGCAGCTGCGACCCGATCACGGGCCGGTGTCTGCGCTGTCGCCAGGGTTACGGGGGCGCGGCTTGCGGCAGCTGTGCCGAGGGTTACTACGGAGACGCCGTCACTGCTAAAAACTGCCAGCGTAAGTAAACACTTCTAAGTACAGTCAGTAGATTTAGAAATACAGTAAGTATAAGTAAATAAAGCATAAATAAATCTTTTTTTTTTTCTGCCTCTATATACATGGAAACCTCTTCTTTGGCAGTTACAGTACTGTCAGACCTTGTATCAACATCTCAACCAATCACTTTAAGAGGGGAAATCATCATCTGCAATCCAGTAAATCATCACATAAAGAAAGCCACCAGTGGGGCGTCAGTGTCTCAGCAGGGGGCGCCAAAAACGAGGAGTGGCACTTTAAGCCGACACGACTAAAAGTTCCACAACACATCACAGTTTCCTCTATGAAACTCATCATTTTAGCTAAATGATACTTTTTTTATCATTTAACTACAACAGTGAGTAGATAGTACACCATCTGGAGTGTGTGTGTGTGTGTGTGTGTGTGTGTGTGTGTGTGTATCAAGCATCTGTGCTAGTGGGTGGTGTAATGTCAGAGCGGCCCACTGACTGCCAGCTGTGTTTAAGAGTGAGAATAAAAAAAACTCTACCTGTGTTAAAAAAAAAAAAAAAAAAGAGGGGGAGAGATGGAAAAGAGAGACAGAGAGACGGCAGCGGATGCAGACGTACAGATGGCGCTTGTTTGTGAAAATCTTTATTAACACCCGCGGCGTGGACGACAACAGACAGACAGAGAGACAGACAGAGAGACAGGCAGGTAGACAGATGAACAGATAGACACCCACAAAGGCCGCTAGACAGGCAGACAGATAAATAGACAGATAAACCGTCGCACAAGCACAAAGGCAGGTAGCCCGGGCTGACAGAGGGTATTAATGTCTATTTGATAGTTCATTGTTCTGTAGTTGTTTCCCCTCTCCACCCAGCTAAATGGTTATTGATTAATCAGCCTGATCTATTGCTCTCCTACAGTGCTGATCGGCTGCTCGCGTCTGGGGGACGGAGGGCCCCTATTGATCCTGTAGGAATGACAAAAGACCACCAGGAATTATTAAAACACAACAACTCTCTCTCTCTCTCTCTCTCTCTCACTCTCTCTCTCTCTCTGTCGCTCCCAGTCTTAATGAATTTTATTGAGTGAAGCAGGGAGAGTTCAGGGCGAGTCCATCTGGGCGCTATTAGACTGTAAAAAAAAAATCCTTTGCTTTTTGTCTCGATGTCACCGCTCCCATCTGCGGCCATTTTCGCCACAGCCATTTTTGTGTCTCTCCTGATAAGGGTTCGGTTTAATGCTTGATCGTGCCGGTGCACTTTACCGCAAAGTCATTTGTTTGAAGACCAAAGTAAATATTCAACTCTTCTCACTATTTACAGTTAGTTTAGGAGCTAGATGTGTGAATTGCACAGTCCACTCACCGGAAACAATGGATTTAGATCAATAATCAAATTACGCTTCCTCTTTGACACATCAAATTTGGGATATATCAGATGCTTCATAGATCATTAAAACCCTCGGGGGACCTTTGAGGAACCTTACATTGGAATAATGCGGACAGCTTGACACAAAAATAGATGGATCCCACAGACAGTGAGTCACATAGCTGTGCTTTGCTATATAAAGCAGGCAGACAGGCACTGAAGCAATCAGTAATAATTTGATGGAACTTTAAATCAGGCAAAACAAGTGACCAAAGTGACTTTATGATCGTGTCAGTGCTGGTTCCAATATCTCTGATACCATCCTCGTGGGATTTTCATACATGACGACAGTAGCCTAGAGCAGTGGTTCTCAACGTGGGGTCCGGGGACCACCAGGGTTCCTTGAGGGGGTTCCAGGGGGTCCCCAGCAAATTGATGAATTGTTGAACTTCACCATTATTTCATTTACAAGAAGTGAACACAATTAGAGAATGTAGAAGAATGACTGTTTTGATCATAGTTTCTCTGTTATCTCTCTACCTACAATACAGATAGTCATGGGATTTTGGACAAAATCATATCTAACAATGAAAATATTCTCAGTTTTGTGTCCGAGAGATAAAATGTCATCAAATGAGGGTCCGTGGCTCTAATGTGGACTAAATCAGAGGTCCTTGATATGAAAAAGGTTAAGAATCACTGGCCTAGAGGTTCAGGAAGCTTGTGGCTGGAAGGTTGCCAGTTCAAATCCCAGGCTTGGCCGCGGATGAACACAGCAGTGTGAGAGGTTGACTCCGATTTGAAAAGGCGGGTTACAAACACACAAGTAACGGCTCAGTACAGGGACTTCCGCTGTAGCTGAAGTCCCTGTACGGTGCCTTCAGGTGCTCCTCGTAAGCTCCTACGTCGGACTTTGCAAGTCGTAAGTACCGATGCATCTCTGCCGCTGCGGTGTCGGAAAGAAAAACACAACCGGACCCCGTAGCAAATGGAGTTGTTTGGCGGATGCTGTTTTTATTTTGGAAACCAAGCGGCACAAAGCTACTCTGCGCCGCGGCGGCAGAAGGAAGAAGAAAACATATGCATCAGGCATGTAATTGATGTTTTAATGAATGTATTACACAGCGTTCATGCTCTCCGCCGTTTCCCCCTCAAGGCTCCTAAACATCACATCTCGGCAGCTTCGGGATGATCGAAAATTCCAACGTTTCCAGTTGTACTTACTTTGTTTACATTGTTGCGTGTGCAGTCGATATGTATTTATTATTATTTTCAACAATATCTACTCAGTATGGGTGACTTCTACCGTGGCTACAGGATAGATAGAGTTTTCCTATGGCCGCTCCTGCAGTTTGTTGATACGATGACAGATTGCGGATCGCTTAGTAACACAACAGAATGTATTTCATGTTGTAAAAAATTGTCATATCCACCAACAAGGCCAGCATTGTAAAAAAAAAAGCAACATTTCATCCCACAACAAGGCTCGCATTGTAGCGGCTGACAGAATGGGAGTCCAGATGGTCCCCAAAGGGTGAAGCTAGGGGGATGAGAGTGTGTGTGAGAGAGTACGAGTGTGTGAAAGGGAGATAGACCTATATGTGTATGTTGTTCTGTATGTGTAGTCGGGCGTGAGCGCGTGTGTGTGTGTGTGTGTGCATCTGCGTGTGTGTCTGAGTAGTGTGGGTGTGTGTGTGTGTGTGAAGGCATGTGTGCGTCTTTGCGTTTGCGTTTGAAAGAAGAAATAGATGTTTGTGTGTCTATGTGCATTTTGTATATGCATATGTAAGTGTGTGTGTGTGTGTGTGTGTGTGTGGACATCTGTTGTACCCCTCTCTCTCACTCTCTCATCCCACACTCAGGTCTGTTCTGTCTCTTTGCTTCTAACAGGAGAGAATGGCAGGAGGTAAAACACGCTACAATTGTGTGTGTGTGTGTGTGTGTGTGTGTGTGTGTGTGTGAGATGTGATGTGATGTGATGTATGCTGATAAATGCATGAGAAGGTGTGTATGCGTGTGTGTGTGTGTGTGTGTGTTTCTGACAGCGCGTCTACCAGATGGGAGCTGTGATGTTCAAGTTTTTAATTGTATATCTGAAAGGCTGATTGGCGTATGTGGGTGTGTCTTTTTTATTTTTTTATTTTTTTTACCCCAGTGGGATTTGAAGTACACATGCAAACTTTAAATGAAAGTTGATGTCTAAGCTAAGCATCACTTTGAAAAGGTTTTGTGTGCGGGGCAAAAAAAAGTTATTGATACTTCCATAACTGGGCCCATTCAGAAGGTGTGAAAACCACAACTGAATATTACCAGTCATGCAGCCACAGCATCATTCTCAATGCAAACAGGGCAAATCTACATTGCTTCAATTAGAGGGAGTGGGACGCTCTTATCTGCCGCAGCCCCACTTCGTGATTTAGCCTGATAAGACGGCTGGATTTTTACATCAAAATCCTGCCTATAGTGCAGTTTTAATAATCTTACAAAAAGAAATTCAGCCCACGAGACTGAAGAATCTATTTGGAGAACAGAGGATTTTCTCTAAACTGCAGTGAGCAGGATATGAAAGTGCATATCGACAGCTAATCCCCAATAAGACCTTAAGCAGGATATGAGCTCTTATCCAGCCTACCGTGTGCAGTAAACACACTTGCAGATGTGTTGGTATTGTATTGCTATCATGAGGATACGTCTTCCACTACGAATTTTGCAAATTAGGAAATGATCACTACTATAACCTGTGCTTGGTGTCCGTGTGTCTTATCCTCTGCTGTCCTGTCCTGTCCCGCAGCCTGCCAGTGCCACAGCAATGGCTCTCTGTCAGAGGTGTGCAACAAGGAGACGGGCCAGTGCCAGTGCAGAGAACATGTGGTGGGACGCCAGTGTGACGAATGCGTGGTATGTATACTGACACTTGGCAATAATCTCTACAGTTTTGTGTCAGTTGTAGAAAATAATCTGCTTTGTTAAAACCTCAGACCAAAAAAAAACCAATCCCTTGAGTAACTATGCTTTTATCTGTAAAGTGCTTTATTTTTGAAGTCACTTTAGGCTGCATCGAAGGTTGGTTGACCAGCACTGTGATGGGTGCATGGTAGGTCATAAGCTGATTTAAGTTGTGCTTTTCTTCAGTCTTAATTTCTTGCATCATCTGGTACTACTTACTATACTACTACGAGCATGGTATTATTGATTCCTGTGTTAAAAACACAGGTAAACTGAGGGAACAAAGTGATTCCCGATTCCTTCCAGCTCAACAGTGTCCCGCAGAAATCTTTTGGGTTAAACATTTTTTTGCCATGTTATGTCAGTAAAGTGAATTGTCAGTAAATTGTATTGTTATGGTTATATTACTGTTGCCTACTCTACTGTTTTATCTGACCTTTTCATTGTTATGTGTTAATATAATTGTTTTTTTTCTTTTTTTAATTAGAAATATGAGTATAAATGTATAATAATATATGTTTATCTCCCATATAAAAGACAGTTTTATTCTGTTTTATTTGCCCATTTATTGTCATAATTCATGTGGGACGCGGTTACGTCAAGTTTGTTGTTTTTATTTGACCTATGCCCCACCCACTCACTCTCATTGGTCCCCCCTCCATCCCTGTGCGTGGTGACTGGTCCAGCCTAACTGCTGGTGGGACGCTGAGCGTCAGGAGTGTGTTCCCTGTCGCTGCAGCCCTCTGGGCTCTCTCTCTCAGCGCTGTGACGTGGAGGGCCGCTGCATCTGCCGGCCCGGCCACGTGGGGCGGCGCTGCGACCTGCGGCGCCAGGGTTACGAGAGGCGGGAGACGCGCCGGCCGGTGGAGCGCGTTCCCATGGAGACCGTCCAGCAGAGATGGGGGACGTCCCGCTCGGGGGGTTGTCCCAGGGGCGCGTACAGGCCTAAGACAGGGGTAACACACACTGCACGTGAATGACAGTGATGTGTTGCAGTGGCATGGCTGTGTCATACAGGCCTAAAACAGGGTTAAAATACACTGTGTGTGTGTGTGTGTAACGAGCACAGTAGGGTTTGTGGACGCCGCGATTTTGGGGCTCAAATTTTTTAAACATTGCATGGAAATGTTTTAACGTGACTTGTGTGTGTTACAAGCATTGTTGTTTGTAAGGGCATGGCGGTTTCTGTGTGTTTTTTGCACATTCTGTTAAAATTTCTGAGTGTAAGGACATTTATAGGGGCAACATACATACATACTACATGCTATATGTTTGAACACAAGAATGTTTGTTGTCCCAAACTACATGTAGTGAATGTTGAAAATAACAGTAGCAGTCTGTAGCTTTGTTTCCGTCCAAGTATTTTTATGCAAATTATGATGCATTGAAATACAACGGCTGAATGGAAACAGCAAATTCTTATAAAGCATCCTCAAGATTGAAAAAACAAGCTTGTACGCTCACTCGAGGTGGAAAGGTCTGTGTCGATACAGAATTTATGCAGAAAATGGCAATGGAAATGCAGAGTAATGTGTGAAAAGAATCCACCGCAGCCTCCCAGAAATGTCATACGCACTATCTCTCCCATGTATAAGGCCCCATTCATCTGTACGGCCATTACTTCATGCATTTGTTTTGGTCTTCAGACAGCATGAAATATGGCCAACATTAGCTGACATTTAACAACAACAACAACTTGCCCAATACTAATCATTTCCTAAAAGGTTTTTTCCATTTTCTTTCGGATGTGTGTTTTTTCTGTACATTCAGGAATCCATAGCTGATGGAAACACACCTAATTCACATTCTATTTTTTGTAACATTTCAAAAGATGGCTTGACACTTGACATAGCTAAAGGGGTAAAACACACTGAAATGGACATCTGTGTCCAGTGTGTACAACCAACATGCATGGCAGCGTGTTTTTTGTTTCCTAAGCAGCAACCAGAAGGCATTTTCAAACCAGCAGCTGTCAAAGCCCCAGTCCAATTTTTTTGTTGGCCTCTGAACTGAGGACAAATCTAAACACAGCCAAGAGTGGGACAACAACAGAGGGTGCTTCACCGCAGCTACACACTGGGGCGATCGGGTAACATTAAGACATGTGAAGGGTTTGGGCTTTTTAAACCTCCAGTGATTCAGTTTTTCTTGGACTTCCTGGAATTTTGACTGCAGCTGTCAGTCCGATCTTCCTTCATCTCGTCTGATGTTACGGTTCATGGTGATTCTCATGTTTTCTTCAAGCGAAATTCTGCTCAATGTGTTATGAAGTGCTGTGCTGTTTGCAACAGTTTGGTGCTTTTGCAATGTTTTGCAGTGCTGCTGTGTTTTTGCAGTGTGTTTTGCAGTGATTTTGTGACATTGTAGTGAGTAACGCTTTATAATAACCATACATAATAAATGGTAAACATCAGTTGCAACTTTATAATAGTGAGCCAAAATGTTTATTGATGCTTTACAAGCCACTTATTAACCATTTACTAACTACTGTAAACATCAGTTTCAACTTTATAAACTACCCAAATAATATATTTTTTTCTAAATCATTTATTATCCTTTATTAAGTGTTATATACATCAGTTGCAACTTGATAATAGCAACCCAAAAAAGTTTAATAATATTTAAAACAACAATTTGTTAATCAGTACGCATTTAATTTTTTTAACCAAGACAACAACAAACTGTTAGCAAACTGTTAACTAACAATCAGAAAGTGATTGTTAGTTATGGTGTAATATATAAATGACAAACTGTTCATTTTTTATTACATTTATTAATGATCAAATAGTATAATTTACAGTGTTTACTAATCCTTAGTAAACTGTAAAAAGAGAAAAATAATTCTTAATTTGATAGTTGAAATTAACCATTTATTAAGGGTGGTTATTATAAAGTGTTTTATATATTTGTTTTTTAAAGGGTTTTTAAGGTGCACTCTCATCATATATCTATCCCCTCTTCCTACCTTTCTCTCTCTCTCTCTCTCTCTGTCCCACACTCTTATCTCCAGAACGTGCGAACGCCCGGTGCCTCTGCAGCTCATTTCACACAAACTCCTCTCTCCTTCTCCTCCTTTTCCCCCCATCCATTCATCTTCCTCCTCCTCCTCCTCCTCTTCCTCCCCTTCAGTCTCCAACCGCCAAGTCCGCACCTCCGCTCGTGTCACTGTAACTTTCTTGTCTTTCCCGAGTTGCCGCTCGAGTGTGACCGCCGCTTGTTTCACACTCGCCCCCTCTCTACCTGTGTGACTCTCCCCCCCTCTCTCTCTCCCTGTGTGTGTGTGTGTGTGTGTGTGTCTGCAGCCCCAGACCCACGGCGTGTCCACGGGCGGGGCGTGCGTCCCGTGCCACTGCAACTCGTTCGGGTCCAAGTCGTTCGACTGCGACGAGGCGGGCCAGTGTCGGTGTCAGCCGGGCGTCGGCGGGCCCAAGTGTGACCGCTGTGCACGAGGACACTTCAACTTCCAGGAGGGGGGCTGCACACGTAAGCTCCGGATGTGTGTGTGTGTGTGTGTGTGTGTGTGTGTGTGTGTGTGGGTGTGGGGGTGTTGGGTTTGGTGAGAGAACAGCGTGTGAGGACGTGTGTGATAGGTTTAGAGAGTGAAAGAGAGTGTGTGTGTGCATGTGTGTATGTGTGTGTTAGGTTTGGAGAGAGAAGAATGGGTGTATGTGTGTGTATGTGTCTGCGTGTGCATGTGTGTTTAGGAAGAGGATGTGTGGGTTTTCATGTGTCTGTGTGCATGTGTGTGTGGGTGTAATAGGTCTGGAGAGAGAAAGAGAGAAAGAGAGTGTGTGTGTGTGTTAGGTTTGGAGAGAAAAGGAGTGTGTGTGTGTTAGTTTTGGAGAGAGAAAGAGTTTGTGTGTGTGCATGTGTGTTAGGTTTGGAGAGAGAAAGCGTGTGTGTGTGTTAGGTTTGGAGAGAAAAGGAGTGTGTGTGTGTGTTAGTTTTGGAGAAAGAAAGAGTGTGTGTGTGTGTGCATGTGTGTTAGGTTTGGAGAGAGGAAGAGTGTGTGTATGTGTGTGTGTGCAGGTGTGTTAGGTTTGGAGGGAGAAAGTGTGTGTGTGTGAGAGAGAGAGAGAGATGTGTGAGTTTTTGTGTGTGTGTGTGTATGCCGAATTGTGTGTGTGCATGCATGTTTGATAGGAGAAAAGTGTGTCTGTGCATTTGTATTTGGAGAGAGAAAAATGATAATGCTCCTTTTTACCCGAACAGAAAGATCAAGATGAAATTCAGTGTTATTTTCTGTCTGTCTGATCTGTCTTCACCTAACCTCAAATCTAAACCAGCCACCCTTTACAAACGTTCAGTCCTTCCTCACTGTAACCCTTCCTCACTCTTCCTCACTGACCCTGACATCTGCCCATAGAGCAAAATACAGCACCATCCACTGGAAATCCTGATCAGATCAAAGCATGTGGGTTTCTACTGAGGGTGTGAGTTGCAAAAAAAAAGGAACGTCCACAATCTCAAAATGCTGCGCCTAGCAACTTCATAACTCCAGTTCCACTGTTTTTCTTTTTAATTTAAAAGTTTACATAAATTCCCCAAGTTACACGACCCTAGTTTCCATCACCCTATTTAAAAACCCATTCTGTAATTTCCAAAATGCTTGGGTGTCATTTGGAAAGTATGAATCCTTTTTTTTTTTTATAATTACTGCCAAGCGTACATTTTAGAGAGTTCACACCTGGAAGCAGGGAAAAAGTGAAAACGCTTATTTAGAACAGTGAAGAATATTAGTTTCAGCAGTCCTGCTGAACATTTAAAAACATTTTGTCAACGTATGCATTTCTTTTGTTCCGGTTTTACATGGACATAACAATACAGTTTGAGCCTACAGCTTCACAGCGAAGAATTTCATATCTCTAAAAAGTCTGCTTTTCAGAAATAATGAAGAACTGGTTGATTTTCCCATTGATGCCTGTGTAACATTACACCATTTATTCTAAATGGTTTAGCCATTGCTTCCGGGGTTGTGAAACATTTTCATATAAGCAAAAGCTACAGCTGTCAACTGCAGAATTCATACATACGTGCACATATATACTACAAACATGCAGAAAGAAACAAATGAAGGAAGAAAGGAGGGAAGGAAAGAAGGGGGGCCAAATTAGAGAAACGAGATACAGCTTCTACCGGAAGCTGAACAGATGAAGTGTTGCCAGGAGAAACTGGATGCCGATTGATACCGGCATCTTTGAAGGCGGAACACACAGAATAATAATGACGTAACTGATAAATTATGGAGCTGAAGCATTTCTTATGCATCTTGGCCGGTGAACAGGCAAAATAGCTGATGATTTTGACAGAATGTTTAAAGCGGAAAGCATTTTTTTAAAATTCATTTAACCAAATTTACCCATGAAGCCCTTTTAGCCATTTGGTTTATCGCAATGTGCGTGGCAGAAATCAAAGGATATAAGATAACAGAAAGAACAAAAACATCACAGATTTTAAGATATGGGGCCAGAGCTTGTGTGTGTGTATGTGTGTGTATGCGTGTGTGTGCATGTGTGTGTGCACATGCCTCCCTATGCATGCATGTTTGTGTGTGTGTGTGTGTGAGAGAGGATATGAGACAGATAAAAGACAGATTTCATCAGCGACCTAAAGGAGGGCACTGTACTTTTATTATCATTATTCTATTGACATTTTTTCTATAATTACAGTTTATTATCATGCTTACTCCTATACATAAGTCCTACTCCAGTGACCTCGCCGCCCCATTCAAGTCCCACTTCACTGAAAAGCCTCCATCTCTCCGCAGTGGCGATTCAAAGTCAAGTTAAATCAGCACAGTGGGGATTTAATACCAAAGCTATAAGTTAAATTCATACTAATCTCTATTATTAAGTGAAGCTGTGTGTGGGATGTATCCCCAAATTATACAGAACTGCACGGGACATTCCTGATTCTGACTTCCAACCGGTTGGTTCTGGATGTGCACTAGCCGCAGGTGAAATAAGTCCTTTGAAGAAAAGTAGAATACTCTTCTCTGAAATAAGATGGTGAGAGGACAGAGGAGTCTAAAATGAATCGTGAATATGAATAAGGCAATTTTGTTGCTTAATAGTAATTAAAATCTCTGCAAATTCTTCTTTCGCTCACTTGATTTGGCATGATTTGACACACACACACACACACACACACACACACACACACACACACACACACCTGCTTACGGACTGCTGAATCTGTCAAACGCCTAACTAACAAGCTGACATTATCTAAACACATCAGTCAGATGGATCAGTGATGAAATGATCAGTTCCCAGTCAAAAACAGCACAGAAATGAACCATGAATATTGAATTGTTGTATGATTCCAAGCACGATTCTGAGCTGTTGTTTCCAAGAGCTGAGGACCTCCACTCTGGTTGCCAGAGGGTGTGTTACGTCACCTGAAAACCCTCCATTCTGTTTTTTTAAAGTCTAGATTCCCGGCCAATTCCCTGAGATTAAAGGCAAATTATTTTTTTTAAATGAAAATACGAGACTTGTTGTAAATCCTATGCCCCAAAAACTTGGCATCCCAGGCACCAGGTACTGCAAACTTCTGGTTCCAGTGTTTTAGTTGTGCTGCCCAAAATGAGGATTAAGCATCCACGCATCCCAAGTCTGAATATTAATAGCTTTCCTCCCATATCTCCTTATGCAATATATTATTGACGCCAACCACTATTGACAACCAAGGAGAACAGTGTTCAGCCGGCCAGAAAAGGAGGAAACATAGCTGAAAGAGAAGATAGGACTGGGAGTTATTTGCTTTGATTCATCTTAAGATCACTGCTGTGGTGCAGCGGTCAGGTTGCAGCAATAATACACTGGCAAGTGTCCAGTGTTCTAGGGAATTTATTGCAGATTGGCTGGGAGACGAATAAGATTGAGTGTGTAAGAAATTCCAAATTACCTGCAGATAAAACATAACTTTCATGACCGAACAATTTATATAAATCAACCAAAGGCCATTGAGTTAACATTGTAAATCAAGGAAATCACATATTATTAAATGGATTGTAAATATGAACCAAATCATACAGGGTTAATGAGTGAATAGTCTATTAATTGGTAATAAATAAATTGATTGAATTGGGTAACAACAGGGGATTATGGGTGCTGGAGTTTGTGGATTTGACTATATCTTACTGTAACCAATTTACTCCATTCATTTATTTACTGTCAACCTTTTTGCAGTGATTCAATAAAGTACTTCTTCAAATTCCTGTCAAATTGAGCCTGCTTCATTTGCATTCATGCAAGGTTTAAGACAGCGGATTAGACGGTAGAATTCAGTAATCACTTAAATACTCACCTCAGAGTTCCCTAATAAACAATTTGCATCACCTCTTTCATGTTTGCTTTTGTGGCATGTGTCAAATAATAACCCTGAGATAAAGGCATTTTACAAATTCAAAAGATGAGGGAATCTGACCCTTGTTCTCTACCCCAGTGTGTTCAAAACAAGCAGTTGCTCTTTCAATTTGAAATCTGTTTAAATAGTATCCTGCTGAATGAAAGCACGCACAGCCACATCATTGTCAAAAATTCCAGACCCTGTCTCCAATGGGTAAGGCAGAACACAGCTATGTCTGTTTAAATTGCTGAAAATCAGCTGTTAACTGCTATTTTTGCCATGTAAACCAATAATTTGTCTGCAAGGCTTGCTTGGAAACTTTTAAATTGTTGGTGAGATCACTGGAGGAGGACATAAAGATGTATTTCATTCTGTGTGGGTTGTATGAGACATATATCGTCCTATTTTCTCTCTCTTATCCTCTTTTATCTCCTCTCCTCTCCTCCCTCTTCCTCTTCCTCTTCCTCTCCTCTCCTCTCCTCTCCTGTCCTCTCCTCTCCTCCAGCCTGTCAGTGCAGTCATGTGGGGAACAACTGTGACGCGAACACAGGCCAGTGCATCTGTCCTCCTAACACTATTGGTGAGAGGTGCGACCGCTGCGCTCCCAACCACTGGGGCCACGACATCACGACCGGGTGCAAGGTGGGACGCTACTTCTGTACATACAAGGCTCAACAGTATTACTAAGTAATTCTTAGCATTTGTTTAAATTACTCGTGGTACCAGACCGCCAAGGTTTGCACACAAGATAATATAACAAATGGCAACTACAAGACAATATTTTTTTAAAAAGTACACCCAGTTTTTGGGAGATTGGCAACTTACTGTTAAGTGTTGAGAACATAGACACCAAAATCATCCATGTGTCCCCGGTAGATCATTGGCTCAGCTGCTGCATGCTAACACTTTAGCATACACTATGTTGAGTGATAGTAGGCTCCATGCTAACTCTTTAGCATACTATGTTGAGTGATAGTAGGCTCCATGCTAACACTTTAGCATACACTATGTTGAGTGATAGTAGGCTCCATGCTAACTCTTTAGCATACTATGTTGAGTGATAGTAGGCTCCATGCTAACACTTTAGCATACACTATGTTGAGTGATAGTAGGCTCCATGCTAACACTTTAGCATACACTATGTTGAGTGATAGTAGGCTCCATGCTAACACTTTAGCATACTATGTTGAGTGATAGTAGGCTCCATGCTAACACTTTAGCATACACTATGTTGAGTGATAGTAGGCTCCATGCTAACTCTTTAGCATACACCATGTTGAGTGATAGTAGGCTCCATGCTAACTCTTTAGCATACACCATGTTGAGTGATAGTAGGCTCCATGCTAACTCTTTAGCATACTATGTTGAGTGATAGTAGGCTCCATGCTAACTCTTTAGCATACTATGTTGAGTGATAGTAGGCTCCATGCTAACTCTTTAGCATACTATGTTGAGTGATAGTAGGCTCCATGCTAACTCTTTAGCATACTATGTTGAGTGATAGTAGGCTCCATGCTAACTCTTTAGCATACTATGTTGAGTGATAGTAGGCTCCATGCTAACTCTTTAGCATACACTATGTTGAGTGATAGTAGGCTCCATGCTAACACTTTAGCATACACTATGTTGAGTGATAGGCTACTAGCATTATCCAAAATAACAAGACTGATCTTTGAGTAATAAAAAGTTGTTAATGATTTTTGTTATTGTGACTGTAGATTCATAAGTTTCTGCAGCTTTTGGGGCTATTTCAGTTGAGAAACCACATATACATCTGTTGCACAATGATTTTTAGCTGTACACCATCTCCCCATTTAGCCACACATACAGTATTGTGAGATTACTTTACTAGCTTCAGAGCTGCTACAAGTTCTCATTTTGTTACTTTTGAGATATTACTAGTCGCCTATTATCACTCAACATAGTGTACGCTAAAGTGTTAGCATGGAGCAGCAGAGTGAATGATCTACCAGGGACACATGGATGATTTCAGTGTCTGTGTCCTCAACATGATTACAGGTAGAATGAATCCAGCTCCAAAAGGGCTTATGAATTATTTGAAAACACTATTTGACCCAGGTGTGCTGCATTATGTCTAGTTAAATAGGTCTTTATATATCGCTGCTTGCAGTCTAACCTTGCATGTCCAGCTCTTGAACACTATCTTCCACTTTGCAGGGATTGAGAAAAATAGCCTTTTATTCAGATTAATGACCGTGCACTTTTGAAATGCAATAAAGGCCAATGTAATCCTTCAATTCAAGAAAAAAATCTTTTTATAAGCCTGCTGTCTCATCCCTCTACTTTTTTTCTTGCTAGCTTCTCTTGGCCTTTCTTCTCCATGACTTTTCTCTCATTGCCCGCTCTTTACTTTTCCGTACTTTTTCCGTTTTATAGATCCATTCCCTTCTTCTCTTCTCCCCCTTTCCCCCCCCTGCCTCTTCCCTCTCTGTACATACTTCCTCCCTTTCTCTCTTCTCCAAATCCCTTCTTTCGTACCTCCTCCTCTATTCTACTGTTTTGCACCAGCTCTAATGTACTATCTCTTACTTTGTATCCCTCCCTCTCTATTCCTTCGCTTCTCTTATTAGCTCCCTACTTGTTTACACGGCCTTTTCTCTCTTTCTCCTCTTTATCACTTTCTTTTTTCTGCCTCTTTCCATCCCAAGCTTCTGTTTCTCTCATTCTCATTTCCCGTGTCTTTTGATACGAGTTTGTTCAAAGTGTTTGAAAAGTAATAGTTGTGCACTAAAACTTCCTCACCAAAGGGCCCTGAGGCAGCAATAACCGTAAACTATTAGAAGCTAACAGCAGTGGTAAAGTATTAGCAATTAGAGGCTCAAACATGAAAGCAAGCCTCGGTTTAACGATAGATTGATCAAGAAGAGTACATCACAACAGGACAGAACAGCACAGGGGAAAAACAGTAGAACTGAACAAAGTAGAATAGAGCAGAAAAAGCAAACAGAAAAAAGTACATCAGAGCAGATCAAAGCAGAACAGAACACAACAAAAGAAATTACAAAATACAGAATGCAACAGAGAAAAACAGAAAAAAGCAAAGTACAACAGAACAAACGAAATAGAATGAAGTAGAGTAGAACAGAACAAAGTAAAGCAAGAGAAAAAACTAAGTAGAACAGAGCAAAACAGAACGCAATAAAGTAGAACAGAATAGAATGAAACAGAACAGAACAGATTAAAGCAGAGGAGAACAGAGTAAAGTAGATCAAAGTTCATCTGATCAGAATCGAGCAACATAGAACAGAACTGCAAAAAACAAAAAAAACAAAAAAACAGAACAAAGTAGAACCGAATGGAACAGAACAAAGTAAAGCAGAGCTAAGTAAACTGGTACAAAGTAGAACAGAACAAAGTAGAACATAAGAGAACAAAGTGAAACTGAAGAGAAAAACCAAAATAGAATAGAACAAAGTGGAACAGAAGAGAAAGTAAAACTGAAGAGAAAAACCAAAGTAGAACAGAAGAGAACAGAATAAAACCGAACAAAGTAAATCAGAACAGAAGAGAATGGAGGTTCTTTCAGACTATATGCCGAGATTGGTACCCAGTAAAGTTATTCGTAAAGAAAACAGCCCTCTGTCTTCAGCTCTCCACACCTTCTTTCTCTTTTGTTCTAAGATGTGTAATTCAGTCTTCCAGTCGCTGGAAAAAAGCGGTAGAATCAGCCTTCCTGTCTGACAGCTGAGCAGATGAATAGATCTGATTGGGAGGTGTGGAGTGGACGATCGCCACAAACAAAAGCTGTTTTGCTTGTTTTAAGAAGATGTTCTTTCTCCTCATACAAACCGCTTCTTTATGAATTATGAATCTCCTAAAACATAATAACTTGTCTGCCTATGAAAGAAGAGGCAGCTTATTCTCTCAGGCTCCTTGGTTTGGAAACTCCAGGACAACATTATTTATCTGAAACTCAGACATCCAAAATCACCTGTTATCTCAATGCGGTAGAATGAAAACACACCGTTGTTAATCTGTCTCTGGACCAAGGTCTATCGAGGCAAATGCTTGTATGTCCAGTGGTCTAATTTCTAACACTCTATATGTGTGTGTGTGTGTGTGTGTGTGTGTGTGTGTGTAGGACTGCGGCTGCAGCGTGGTCGGCTCAGTGACCCAGCAGTGCAACGTCAACACAGGCTGCTGCTTCTGTCGCGACTCCTTCAGAGGAGAGAAATGCAACGAGTGTCAGCTGGGATACCGAGACTTTCCTCAGGTAAATATAATCCATGATCAATATGAAATACTGTTGCTGTTATTATTATTCTTTGTTTAGACCGTAGGGGCAGACATAGGAGGGAAAAAAGGGAGCGTTTCTACAGATGTGACAATTGATATTACTACCAAAAGAAGCCGGAATATGAGGATTTCTCCCCATTTCTCCCGTTTGAGCAATGGGACCAGAGGACTTTAAAGGAGCAGTTCACCCCAAAATGAAAATTCAGTCATGATCTCCTCCCTCCCCATATCAGTTGAAACTCCATTGAAGTTCGTAGGGCCACCAAACACACAGCTGCAGCTCCATCACAGCTTTCTTCCAAGCAAATTTAAAGGAAACAGAGTCTGGTAGTTTCGACTTCCAAAAAGGGCATAAAACGACCAATTTCTCCAAAACAACTCATGCAGCATCGTCTAAGTGTTTTGTGGCCAAATGATTGCACTGTGAGTCCAGAAGGCTTATATTTACCCCATTATGTAGCATTATTCTAGTTAGAGGAAATGGTACTGGCTTCTTCTTGTGTTGTACGGCAGCTGAAACAAGGAAATGGGCTGATGCTGTTTAGAGGAATTTGATGGTCGTTTTATGCCCTTTCTGGAGCTCTAAACAACCCAAACTGTTCACGTCAACTGTTTGAGAGGACACCGGACAACTCGGTGTGTGTGTGTGTGTGTCTGGTCTCCCCTCTCTGAGCCTGTGTGTTGCTGGTGACAGTGGCTTGACGTCGCCCTGCGTCCGTGTTTCCCCACAGTGCATCCAGTGCGAGTGCGACGCCTCCGGATCGGACAGCCAGACCTGCGACCTGGAGAGAGGAGTGTGTGCCTGCGCAGATCGCACCGGGAGGTGTAGCTGCAAGGTGCGGCATACACACACACATAGATGGACACACACGCACACACACACACACATATCCCTGACCCCACACGCTGATAAGCACATGCATCATGGTAAAGAATGCCTTTTATTTTTGCCCTTTTTTCACTTAATTTGTTTTTTTTTAACCTTTCTTTCACATTATTCACTATCTAGAGGCCATGTAGGAGTTGTTTACGGGGAAAAATAACACTTTTCAGATGATTATACACATGTATATATGTCAAATTGATAAAAAAAAAAAAAGATATGAACATCCTACATTGCTCGACTGGTGTTAGGTAGAACAAACCAGAGCACACAGAAAGATGAGATCCTTTCCACTGAATTGGGCAATTTTGGGCAAATGTGATCATGTCAAAGATCATCACATTTTATACATTACGTTCCAAATATATGTATTCCACATTCACCTTGTGAGCCCCGCTCCCAGACTGGGAATCACAGAGCTAAAGGCCAATCCGACTGAAGCAAGAGCAGATATTTTAGGAAATCCAGAAGCAAGCGTGTCAGTTTACCTCGACTGACAACAATACCACATTCTGCCCGGCAACAGTATACTTTTACCTTTCAGAAAGTCAACTTTAAGTGTGACTGAGTGTGTGTGTGTGTGTGTGTGTGTGTGAGAGAGAGAGAGAGAGCACATGTGTGGTATTTGTTATTTTGACTCCCGCAAGGAGATGATAGTTTTGATTTTAAATGGCAAAGCCGATTTAAAACTCCCTGCACACGGTTTAACATCAGCGCTGAATTCAGTACAGTATTCTGTGTGTGTGTGTGTGTGTGTGTGTGTGTGTGTGTGTGTGTGTGTGTGCACATGTCTTCCTCTGTCCATGTATCTGCATGTGTCTTTCTCTCATTGTGTGAGTGTCTTGGTGTATACAGAGTCTATGCATATTTGTGTGTGTGTGTTTGTTTAGTGTGTGTGTGTGTGTGTGTGTGTGTGTGTGTATGTGTGTGTTTGCGCGTGTAATTATTCCAGTAAATGTCACAGCACTGAGTACGACAGGCATCTCTGTGTGATGGTCTCCATACGCTCGCCCACACACATACGCACACACACACACACACACACACACACACACACACACAGTCCACCCCCCTATATGCTCAGTGGGGGTTCTGTCTCGCTAAAAGAGAGAGATAGAGAGAGGGTGATACAGAGACATAGACAAACACATAGATAGATAGATAGATAGATAGATCAGTGATAGGTAGGTGTAGGCTGAAAATAAGCAAGTGAGTTCTGTGTGTGTGTCTGTGTGTGTGTGTGTGTGTGTGCTGTGATAATGAGGGATGTGGTCTCCTCTCTGCCTCTCTTCTGCCTTGTTGACAGACTGTCACCATGTCACACACACATACACACACACACACGCACACAGGCCTACTACAAATCCCTGTTAACTTTGTAAACATAGACCGATAGTTAGAGCTGCATTTTGAAATTCAGTATTATTTTTCAGTACTTTATGATGTTCAAAGACATAAACACCTGACAGGAGAAATCTGTTTTAACGTTGCTCTTCTCCCAGTCAGCCTCTAGCAGCTTTTACCTGTGATTTGTGATTTGTGAGGAACATAATTGGTTCTCTCTGGTGAAACTGGAGTTTATAGTAAGTTACTGCACACCGCAAAAGTATCCGGTATTTAGTATTGCTTGTTTCCTAGTGCAAATCAGCTTGCTTCAACACGTCTTGAATCAAATGTCATTTTCTTGAGACTAGGGGAGTGATCTGCCTTAATTCAACGTATTGTCACTTATTTCTAGACAATTTTTTCACTTAAACCTCAATATTACCCTAAATGGCTATTTTTGCATTGCAGCTCAGCCTGACAAACCCAACAAGTTATAGGCAGCTGTCAGATGAAAGTAGATAGTAAATGGCATCAACACTGGCAAATAAAATAAAAATGAACTTGTTGAATAGCCATAAACAGTTCAGAGAAGTGGACCAACCTAGAATCAGTTTGAAAGGGAGACGGAGTGGGGACTCCAAACTCCAGATGCCAGGAGAGTGGGTTTATTTTCTCTTTGTGTGTGTGTGTGTGTGTGTGTGTGTGTGTGTGTGTGTGTGTGTATGTGTGTGCGCACGCGCGTTGGCATCAGATCTATCAGAGAAGCGAAATGTTCCGTATGAGAAAAAAACTGAGTTGGTTTGATATTCTGATCCCCACTGTCACGGCTTATCTCTCTCACACACATTAAAACGCACACATACGCACGCACACACACACACACACGTACATTATCATACTGATCACATTATCCCCCACACAAACACACACACACACACACACACACATGATTCAGTGTAATGAGGCTCCAGATCACTTGGTGTCAACTTCACTCTGAACAAATACCAAATATGAGCTTGTCTGCCTGTCATTCAAGCAGTCTATCTGTCAACTGTCTTTCTGTTATTGTCTGTCTGCCTACTGACATGTTTTGCTGTCTGTCTGTCTGTCTGTCTGTCTGTCTGTCTCTCAGTCTGTCTCTATGTTTCTCTCTATGGCAGTATGTGAACGAATATTATCTTTTAGGGAATAAATCTACCTCTGGTTTCAGTAGCAGCAGGTACGCTCCCAACACACTTCTATTGCAGGGCCTTGGGTCTATCTGTCTATCTATAACAATTACAATGCACTGATGTTGATACTGGGAGGAGCAGACTGCGCTGAGGCACTAAAATCTGATACCAAGAGACACTTTTAACATGCTAGAAATCAACAAAATGAGACTTGATGTTCTGCGTTTTCCACACATAACACAATAAAAGCCTATAACGCAGCAAATGCCAATAATGTGTAGTAATACATTTCCGCTTTCCAGGTCCCTAATATACTTTCATTCTTCAATTGTTCTTGCTCCTCTAAACTTTTGACGTCACCCAAGGTTAATTGGGTGATGTTTTGTTGACAGGGAAGTGAAGTTAAGCCTTTTCTTAGCAGAAAGAAAAAGGCTTAATAAGCAGCTCTGTCCACAAGCCCATTTTTAGACCAGGAGAGTGAATTCCAAGTTATTTACTCAAAGAAAGAAATCTAAAAAAAATAATCTTTAAAATGTGTATTAAGAATCACAAAAGCCTAACTTAGCCTGTGTTTGCATGTGTCTTCTTCTCAGGCCAGCGTGGAGGGGGCCAACTGTGACCGCTGTAAGCCAGGCACCTTCGGGTTGTCGGTGCGAAACCCGCTGGGCTGCAGCAAGTGTTACTGTTACGGCCTGACGCAGGCCTGCACAGAGGCACAGGGACTCATCAGGATGTGGGTGAGTAGCACATATCTTAAGTGTTTTACTCCTATCCAATCAGCTGGATTGATAAGAATGAATCTATCTAGCAATACATAAAACAACATCTTACATGCAGCTAAAGCTTGTTTTCCCACAAGAAAACAATGCTGCTATTTGTTTTTAAGAGTCTAGGAAACTTACTTTGTTTAAGTCCTGGGCTGAAAAAGTTGAAGAGCCCCTAATCTACACCGAATTGTGTCCTTTGAGACTTTGTACAGATATAAGGCGAATGAAAGTCAAACAAATATATCGGCCAAAGCAGCTTCATTGAAAATTCAGCCACTCTGCTGCTGCTATCCAATCACTCATGTATTCTGCAGCTTAATGCATGCTGAGCCTTTTAAAACAGACCTCTGTATCGGCTGCCTTTGTGTGATGATGCATAGATTCAGAGGGAATTCCCAGCAGTCGATAATGTGGCCAGGCAGCCAGCCAGTGCATCAGGACCCAGTCAGTCAGTCAGTTAAAGTCAAAACCAGTCAGTAAAGCAGAAGTGTGTAAGTAAACCTGGAGCCAAGCCACAACATTCTCCCAACACCAATCAGTCAGCCAGGCAGTCGGCAAGTTAACAATCAGTTGTTGAGTGGCAGGCTGTTTTTAATAAAGGGGCTTCCTCTCGGAAATGGTTTCTGTCGGCGATAAACCAGCGTTTCCATGGTAACCGTGGAGTTTTCGGACGGAGAGTAGCGAGAGGCTTCATATAAACGACAAACATTCACTTCATTTACTGTTGACAGAGAGATAGAGAGAGAGAGAGAGAGAGAGAGAGGAGAAAGAGAGAGAGACAGAGAGAGGGAGGGAGAGGAGAGAGCGGGACAGAACGAGAAAATGAGAGAAAAAATGGAGAGTTTATTGGAAAGAGGGAGATTTTCTCTGAACCACTGAATCGTGAGATTACACTGAGTGGAGTGGGACACACACACATGCACACACACATGCACACACACACATACCAAGACACCATACACATACACTATACAAACACAGCACATACACTTTCACATACACATACACTCACACTGCACGGCATAGATGGGACTTCACCGAGGGGAGAGGAGAGGGACACATGTGCGCACACACACACACACACACACACACACACACAACCATTTATTAGGTATTTACATCTGATCAGAGAACTGTGTGTGTGTGTGTGTGTGTGTGTTTGTGTGCGATTGGTTAAAAAACCCAGTGGGAATTGAACCCCCAACCTTGGAGAGGGTTAGTACCAGGCATGGAGTTGTACAGCCACAAATAAATATTGATCCGTAACTACTGTTCTGAAGTCAGATCTACACTAATGTGATACACAGTGAAATCTATAAAGAACTTAAATCATAAGTTAGAGAAAGAAAAGAAAGGGAAATACCTTTAAGAAGACTGTGATAAAGGATTTTGGAGAGAATCAGGTTATTCCCTAGATAGCTTGTTACCATTTCTAACTAACTGGTAATTGTCAACCAGCCATAGAAAGCAGGGAAAGAACGGAAACATTAGGAGTGATGGACTGCACAACTCTCTTAACTATGTGTTTGGTCAAAAACTTTGTTGCAGATTGTTCAAATGTACTTATAAAGGGAAAAAAAATCCCACTAAAACCAAAAAAACAAATGCTTCATTCATTTCTACTCATTCTAATCAACACAAACACAAATGAGAAACTAAAGAATTGCCAACTACCGAACTCGGACTACTCTGGAAACTATATAATTGAACAATTACTTGTCTGTTATGAAGAGCTTAAGCAACATAAATGTTTGGAATTGATTTAAAACACTGACAGATGCTGATGAATTGAAAGCGAAGGGGAGAGGAAGAGAATTAGCCACTGCCTCTATTTCATGTGTGGCTGCCTCTCTATCACACAGTACAGCCAGTGTGTCCAAACTATAGCAAATAAATGGATTTCAGAGTCTGTCCGCTCAACCACAGAGCCCTGCTCCATAATACCTCTGATATTATTCACACAATATTCACATATCAACATCACTGGGAATATACAGAGACACAAGAGAGAGATCCAGACTGTAGCGGATGAATCTATTTTAAAATCTGTCCACTCAACCACAGAGCCACAGTCAATAATAAACCCCGGTTTTATTCAGGCAGTATTGAAATATCAACACATATAGCGAGAGACAGAGAAAATGAGAAAGGGAGAAACGAGAGACTGTCAATAATAACGCCGATATTATTCACATATCAACATCGCCATTATATAGACCATATGACACCGATGGAGAGAGAGAGACAGATAAAGAGCAATTTCTATTCACAAATGGACATCACAATATGGCCAGGGGAGACAGAGTATTTACATTAACTGACCTTGGAAATAAACTCCAAAGAGCAATCCTGAAACTAATGGGAAGGAATAGCAAAATTGCCATTCAGCCATTATTGGCAAAAGGAAATTAAACAGCACAACCTGATTGAAACGTCAGGATGATTTACAGAGAGAATATCAGCTTGGAGATGATCTTGTTAAAATAAAGGATGGTAAACAGAAGCGCATTATAATAAAGTACATGGTCAGGGGCTTTCCATGGGAAGAAGGTTTTATAAAACAGCATGGCCGCTCCACAGAACATACACTACACTCCCATTACCAATAGAAGAAGTGGACTTACTTTGAAAACAAGATACTGAATATTCCCTTCATGCTTCATGCCAACTGTTGGCTAGCATCCACCTTGCTGTAGTGTCCATTGATAAGCGATCGCCTCAATATTGTTACTCTGGTTGTGTTTCCTAGTTGGCCCTGAAGCCAGAGCAGACGGTGCTCCCCCTGGTGGACAAATCCAACGTTGCGGAGACGAGGAGAGGCGTGAGCTTCCAGCACCCGGAGATCCTGGCCCACGCCGAGCTGGTCACCTCGGCCCTGACCGAGCCCTACTACTGGAGACTGCCAGAGCAGTTCAGAGGCTCCATGGTAAGAGGCCTCACTGTGATAGATTCATAGCTAAGTGTGTGTGTGTGTGTGTGTGTGTGTGTGTGTGTGTGTGTGTGTGTGTGTGTGTGTGTGTGTGTGTCTCCATTGTTTTGATGTCCAAGGATGTCCATAGTGCAAAGGAAAACATCTTAAACTGTTCAAATCATTGTGTAAAGAAATACAATTTTTACACCTTTGCCATTACATGATACATATTATTATATTCTGAAAAAGTATTAAAATATATTGTCTAGATTTGAATTTTATTTTTTCACTGTGCAATGGCAGGTTAATAGAGAACAGGGTTAGTAGTGTGCAAAACATTTTCATTTCACTTTCTTTTTGTTTCATTGTATCTACTTTACATGTCCCTTCATGTCCCGTAACAATTCATTTCCTGTTGTTGTTTTTGTTTTCCTGCCTATTTTCAGGACTTTAATTAGCTACGTTCAGCTGGCAATATGCTGGTTTCATCAGCTTTGTTTCTTTATTTTGGTTTTTAAATTGGTGTGAAATTTAATTCCAGATAGCCTTAATCAGGTCTTTTTGCTTTCTGAAACCTGCAGATACCCTGATTTTGCTGATCTCTCTCTCTCTCCTTCTCTCTCTTTCTCTCTCTCTCTCTCTCTCTCTCTCTCTCTCTCTCTCTCTCTCCCTCTCTTTCTCTCTCCCTCCCCCTCCCTCTCTCCAGATCACAGCGTACGGTGGCCAGCTGAAGTATGCAGTGTACTATGAGGCCAGAGATGAAACTGGCCCCTCTTCATATGAGCCTCAGGTCATCATTAGGGGCGGGCCTAACAGGGACAAGGTGATGACTCGTCACATTCCGGGGCTCCAGATTGGTCAGCTCACCCGCCACGAGATCGACATGACAGAGGTGAAGGGGCAGAGGCAGGATATTAAAAAATAGTAGTAGTACAATGTCACCGTCAGTCATCTGTGAACGGATGCAACTTTAATGATCCCTGTGGGGAAATTTGGAATTGATTTATAATAAAATCATAAATAATAAATAAAGTATTGATTTTGTTTATTACTGCCAAGTTCAAGGTAGACACAGAGGGTCTATAACATTAGTAAAACTGTAGCATTAGCAAATCAGCATTAGAAATCAATTGTCTTTGTATTCACTGACTCTGTGTGTGTGTGTGTGTGTGTGTGTGTGTGTGTGTGTGTGCAGCATGAGTGGAAGCATGCAGACGGGCGATCTATGACTCGTGAGGACTTCATGGACATTTTGTTCTATGTGGACTACATCCTGATTAAGGCATCGCATGGCAACCAGATGAGACACAGCCGGTAACACATACACACACACACACACACACACACACACACACACACACTGCACAGCATCTTAAAACACTACTCTCTGCATTAACACTAGGAAGCTCATGCACTCAGGTGACTGCTGTTTTTCATTCCACAATTGAAATATGTCTGCTTTCAACATTTCCCCCTGTGACTTTTCCATTTCACACTTTCTGTACAAACCAGTGTTGTTAGATTTTCAAAAACCAGCAGTTGCAATCATATTTACCTCATTGAACTAAGGGCTTGTTGGCCTCTTAGACCCCCAAATCCATTGGCCTTTCTAGTGTTAAACATGACAAATCTAACATCTGCCTCTGTATGCTAGGTTCATATTCATCTCTCTCTCTCTCTCTCTCTCTCTCTCTCTCTCTCTCTCCCTCTCCCTCTCTCCCGCCAGTATTTCAGAGATCAGTCTGACGGTGGCAGAGGAGGGCAGGCCGACCACAGAGAGTGAGAGAGCCCATCAGATAGAGAGGTGCGAGTGTCCGAATGGATACTCCGGACTTTCCTGCGAGGTACACGCCAACACGCAGCTTAACAGAGACACACATCACCACCAAAACATCAACTAATCCAAAGTAATAAAAAATCAAGAAGTAATCCCATAGGGTTTGGGAATGGCTACAGTTTGAACTCATGTGAATAGTTTAGGTTTTGAAGAGCGTTCACTGTAACAGGTGACTGTACCGGTGACAGATGGTCAGAAACTGCTGCTGTTATAAATCATAAAAGTCACCATTCAAATTACAGAACACTCAGTTTGTAGCTGAAGGTAATGAGATTATTCTACTGAGTCGGACTCAGCTGGACTCCAACAGAGTTTGTGAGTGATGCCAGTAACAGGTGGGCCTGTTTGCAACTGCTGGCATGATTTAATACAGGATTTAATACAGGTGTTAATACAGGAATTAATACAGTTGTTCTTATAGGATTTAATACAGTTGTTCATATAAGATTTAATACAGCTGTTCATACAGGATTTCTACTGTTAGGTATTGAGAGTTTAGAAGATATGAGAACATCATTCACATTACAGCCAGTCAATGAATAACTGAAAGTAATGAGATTACATCACTGTGTTTCTGTAAACCATTAGATTATGTTATTGTTTGCAACTTTGAAGGAGACAATTAGATTAGATTCAACTTTAATGATCCTCGTGGGGAAATTGGTGTTTTGCCGCAGCAGGGAGAATGATATGACAAGAATAGAACAAATAGAGTAATTGCAGATAATACAGCAAGCAATTATAGCAATAGAACATACTGAGAATACAACCACCGATAAATAAGGAAAAGGCATTTTTGTTGACAAAGATCAGAGGCAGCTAATGGATTACATTTTGGATAGAACTTCACAGACCTCGATTATGAACTTACTCGGGCTAGCTATTACTCGATAAATGAGAATTGATCACTCTCTTTCTCTCTCTCTGCTCTCAGGGCAGCTCTCCACATCGCAGGGCTGAGACAAAGCGGTGCTTTTTGCCCGCTGCCTCTGCACTCTGAGAGAATGTAAACACGGAGGTCGGCGACCACGCTTTCAACAGTATCTCGCGAGTTTCCAATTTACATTTGGTTCAGAGTTTTAAGCCGCTCCGACGCCTTTCAGACGCTCCTGTGTTGGTTTATTTATTTATTTTATTTTTTTTCCTTCATTGCTTCGCCAGGATTAAGCCTCACTGAGCGTCCGTGATTTTGTCAAAGCAATTGACTTTCAGCGGCGGCCGGCTCCTTCTCTTAAGCCAGCGAAAGCACATGGCGGTGACCGAATCTTTAGTTTAATGAGGATTTCTGTGGAGAGAGCTTATGATACACAGAGGCAACAGTTTCCGACAACTCCGCTAGGCGACAGCGCCCTCAGAGTCGCTTGGGTATTATTGCTTTAATCTCACAGGGGGCGCACCGCTTGCCAGGAAACTTTTAACTACATTTTTCACCCTCTGTTCCACTTTGTCGTGCGGAGGAGCACCCGTCTATATTGCCGAAAAAAATTAGCCGGGTACATAATTTAGAAGCTGGTGATACTGCTGAAAAAATGCCAAACGGAAGCCAAATAGCAAACGGTAGCTAAACTCGAAATGTTCAGGTCGCAGAGGGCTTGGCTGACAGATGGCCGTTCTATTTGTAGCTGCCGTCGTTGTTAATAAAGTATTTTTAAACGGGCGTTTAGCGCTAGCAGAGGGAACAGATGGCTCTTTAAATGGACTCCATTAATTATTACTGAACAGGAGAGAGAGAGAGGGAGAGTTACCTTGCTTGTGTGTGTGTGTGTGTGTGTGCCTGGGTGGGTATGCGCGGATGTGAGGGTGTGACCATGTGTGTGTTCAAAAGTTACTGAAGGGAATAACTCTTAATTGTGTGTGTGTCTGTGTGTGTGTGTGAGAGAGAGAGTGGTCAACGGTTGCCTAGAGGAATAACAATTAAGGATAATTATGTGTGTCCCCGTGTATAACTATCTAGTGTGTGTGTGTGTGTGTGTGTGTTGTTCCCTTACAAATCTATATATATACAGGTATGTGTGTGTATATGTGTGTTTCTGAGTGAGTTTCTCTAACATGGACAGCGGGTGTGAACAAATGTTGTGGACCTACAGTTTAAGTAATGGTGTGCGTTCATCAGTCTGTCTCTCTACCTGTCTGTCTCTCTCTCTCTCTCTCTCTCTCTCTCTCTCTCTCTGTGCAGGAGTGTGCTGCGGGTTTCTACCGTCTTCGGGGCGGCGGCTCCCTGGCATCTGCTCTGCCGTCCAGAGCGCCCACCGCCGCCGGCATGGGCAGCTGTGTTCAGTGCCAATGCAGTGGGCACTCGTCCACCTGTGACCCTGAGACATCCATATGCCAGGTAAATGAGAGAGAGAGAGAGTGTGTGTGTGTGTGTGTGTGTGTGTGTGTGTGTGTGTGTGTGGTGGGCATTCTGCCGCTGGTGACCCTCATACCGCCATATGCCAGGTAGTTTCTGGAGGGGAGGGTGGGGAGAGAGACGAAAAGTGTGTGTGTGTGTGTTGGGTGGGGGGTGGGGGGGTGGGGTTATGAGAAAGAGATGTCAGGCGCTGTAATTAGCCTCGCGATAATTAACGAGCCCAAGCATATTCATATTTTGTGTAATTTCCTCTCATCTGGATCTGACCCAAAGCCACCTCTCGTCTCTTTAAGAAAGATGGGAGAGGATGATTAGAGCAAAAGAAAAGCAAAAGGAAGACAATTAGCGCGGAGGGAGGCAAAACCTCTGCCCCTTACAGCTTTAACACAGTGTATTCAAGTACACACATGGTGATGAGTTGGATTTAGGGAACACACACGTGACGATGAGTTGGATTTGGGGAACACACACGTGAGAATGAGTTGGATTTGGGGAACACACACGTGATGATGAGTTGGATTTAGGGAACACACACGTGAGAATGAGTTGGATTTGGGGAACACACACATGATGATGAGTTGGATTTAGGGAACACACACGTGAGAATGAGTTGGATTTGGGGAACACACACATGATGATGAGTTGGATTTGGGGAACACACACTTGATGATGAGTTGGATTTGGGGAACACACACTTGACGATGAGTTGGATTTAGGGAACACACATGATGATGAGTTGGATTTAGGGAACACACATGATGATGAGTTGGATTTAGGGAACACATTTGATAAGTTAGATGTAGGGAACACACTTGAGTTAGAATTAAGGAACACACATTTGAGTTAGATTTAGGGAACACACACTTCATGAGTTGGATTTGGGGAACACACGTGATGATGAGTTGGATTTGGGGAACACACACGTGATGATGAGTTGGATTTAGGGAACACATTTGATTTAGATTCAGGGAACACACACTTGATTTAGATTCAGGGAACACACACTTGATTTAGATTCAGGGAACACACACTTGAGTTAGATTCAGGGAACACACACTTGATTTAGATTCAGGGAACACACTTGAGTTAGATTCAGGGAACACACTTGAGTTAGATTCAGGGAACACACTTGAGTTAGATTCAGGGAACACACTTGAGTTAGATTCAGGGAACACACACTTGAGTTAGATTTAGGGAACACACTTGAGTTAGATTCAGGGAACACACTTGAGTTAGATTCAGGGAACACACACTTGAGTTAGATTCAGGGAACACACTTGAGTTAGATTCAGGGAACACACTTGAGTTAGATTCAGGGAACACACTTGAGTTAGATTCAGGGAACACACACTTGAGTTAGATTTAGGGAACACACTTGAGTTAGATTCAGGGAACACACTTGAGTTAGATTCAGGGAACACACACTTGAGTTAGATTCAGGGAACACACTTGAGTTAGATTCAGGGAACGCACTTGAGTTAGATTCAGGGAACACACTTGAGTTAGATTCAGGGAACACACACTTGAGTTAGATTTAGGGAACACACTTGAGTTAGATTCAGGGAACACACTTGAGTTAGATTTAGGGAACACACACTTGAGTTAGATTCAGGGAACACACTTGAGTTAGATTCAGGGAACACACACTTGAGTTAGATTCAGGGAACACACTTGAGTTAGATTCAGGGAACACACACTTGAGTTAGATTCAGGGAACACACATGAGTTAGATTCAGGGAACACACTTGAGTTAGATTTAGGGAACGCACACTTAATGAGTTGGATTCGTGGAACACACTTCATGAGTTTGATTCGGGGAACACACATACTCGAGTGTGTATGCAATGCCCAGTCTTGCTAAAACAACACAAGATCTCGCACTACTATAACACACAACCAAAACAAACACAGAGATGGACATTTTTCTGAACACACTTTTTGTCATTTCCCTTCTCTTGCACTCAGCTCTCTTTGGTTATTGATTAACGTCCTGAACCCTCACACACCACAAGATCATTTGTACAACTGACACTAACTGGCACAAACTCGGTGATGATGGCCAAACCCGTGGCCATAATCACTCTAAAAGTCGCCTAGTGTGTCTCCAGCCTTAGTGAGGCCGTGGCTGTGCTGCTGTCAACAGATGCTGCTTTGAGAATATAGAGACACGGATGCCAACTTTTCTCCATTTGCCTCCCTTCCCCATCCTTCACTTCTGTCCCCCGTTCTCTGCTTTCTCTTCTTTTCATTTCCTCTCCCCTCCCCTTCTTCTGTCTTTCTCCTTTGCCCTCCTCCCTCCCTCATCTCCGCTCCTCCCCATTCTACGTATTTCTCTCTCCTTCTTTGTCTCTCCTTCGTTCCTTTCCGTCTATTATGCAGTTTTCTCACCCTTTCTGTCTCCTTTCATCTCCCTCTTGTCCTTTACCTTCTCTTATCTCTCTTCACCACGATCCCCTCTCTTTTTCTGCCTCGCTCCACTCCTTTATTCCTCCAATTCCTCCGCTTTGTCTCTCTCTCTCTCTCTCTCTTTTTTTGCCAATGCTCCCTCTCTCTCTCTCCTGTTCTGTTTGATTTCTGTCTCTCTTTGCCTCCCAGCCATTTTTCCCTCGCCCATTTCCATCTCGCTCTCCATAACAGCGTCATTAGCATTTTCTAACCGAGCGGGGCTAAATTGAAAATGCTAAACGAGTTTGTTTCCGTGGTAATTAGCGGTAACGAGGAACACAGGAAGTTAATGGAAATGACTTGCCTCGTTAAGAGGCAACTTCCTGTTGCGCTGATTGAAGTTCCCGTTTCAACAAACAAGGCGAACACATAAGACAGGACCCCGGGGATATGAGGAGGGGAGGGCTGTGTGTGTGTGTGTGTATGTACAGTATGTGTGTGTTAAGTGTTTGTACGATGAATGCACAGTGTGTGTGTGTGTCAGTTGTACATGTGTGTGTATTTTCTTTTCTCGAGTTTACTGTGTATGTATAGAATGTTGTGCGCATGTGCGTGGGTGTTTGTGTACAAATAGTTGCGTGTGTTTGTATAGCATTTGTGTGAGTATAATGTATGTATGGGTACTTTCTGTGTGTGTGTGTGTGTGTGTGTCTTAGGCTATATAGTGAGCTCCCAGCTAACAGCTGAAAATCAGCTGAAGCATTCGCCTCGAGCTACAGCTCTCCAAAGACAAACTCACTACATGAATGATATACAGTATATATATTTATATACTGTATATCTGTGAGGGTGTGTGTCCTTGCACATCCTTGTGAGGACTCTTGTGGGTATCCAATATCCTCACAGGGATCAACAGACGAGTACAGAGTGAGTGTATTTTTTTCCAGCGGCCTTCTCATAAGGAAAGAGGCTTGTTTAATCCTTTGATGATGCGTGCGATCTCACCCATCACCTCTCACAGCACCTCGTCAGCAATATAGTGGGATTGGACCGAATTCATCCTCTACTCTGTGGACGACTGCATTTTTCATCAGACATGGTCAAGGCTAGAAAACAGGTCACCGGTCTGAATCCCTAGAATGACTGGGAAAATGGGGAAAATGGGGAAATTGAAGGAGTAACGCTCTCTCCTCCCCTAAACTACAGCTCCAGAAGCCTGTGGCAGCTCCCAGTGACAGTGCCGGGTGTGTGAGACTTTATGAATGCGAAGCAGGGTGTTGCTGGAAAAAGAGGATATCTGCTCATTTGACTTTCCCCGGACGAATAACGGTTAAAAGAAAAGTCTCCTGAACAGCTGTTTTCATCTATTTTTCTATTTACACAGGCCGGAAAAAAAAGAAAAAACAAGTTGCACACATTTGGATTATTATCTAAAATTAACCACTTCACAGCTAAGCACACTGGTGATCAAACTACTATTATCAAGCAGAGATGTTAGCAGCATGCCGCTATTATTTATACTCTTCATCTAGTGTCAAAGAGGGTAAAGTGGTGCTGAGATAATTATCTCACTTTCTCATAGAAAATCACCTCTCCAAGGCCATTTTCTCAGTAATCAAGGAGTGGAAAGATGAGTGACTCAGTCTGTCATCCTTTCAACTACTCATCTTCGATCATCTTCTACAAACGATTCATATTTTCGAATCATTGAAAACGAAACTTTTTTCTTCCTCAAGCCAAACTGCCGTCTCATTTTCACTGCGCTGACGGCAACATTCAAATACAAAAAAAAAACAGTTAAAGGTTTAGCCTAACTCCTGTTGATTATAATTTAATTTGAAAATTAGGTTACTTTTTTTTTTTAAGATGAAAAGCTTTTGGATAAACAGCGTGAGTTTTTTTGTCATTGTGCTGCAGCTGCATTGACTCAAACAATCAAATTGTAGATTAAAAACCACCCACTCCCACTGAGAACTCATGCTGGGTGGAAGATGATGAGAAATTTAAAACTCACACATGGGAAGGTTGGACTTATGGTTAGATTAAGGTTAGTTTTAGGTTTTAAAATTCGGCATGTGTAGGTGAGAGTTAGGGTTGGGAAATGAATGGAAGTCAATGGAGCATCCTCACAAATACAGCACCAATCAAGTTTGTGTATGAGAGTCAATAATGCAATGTCGTGTGTGTGTGTGTGTGTGTGTGTGTGTGTGTGTGTGTGTGCAGAACTGCCAAGACAACACAGAGGGTGACCGGTGTGAACGCTGCGCTCCGGGTTTCTACGGCGTGGTCCGCGGTCTCCATGACGACTGCAAACCCTGCGCCTGCCCCCTCACCAACCCAGAGAACAAGTAGGGTTCACAGCTTTCTCTCTTTTTCTCTCTCTGATATTCTCTCTTAGCAGGTTTTGCATCAGACTGAATTTTTCAGTATCTATCAAATGTTAAATATGAGCTGTATGAGCGTTTTAAAGTTGTTTGTGTGAAAAATCTCTCTGTCTAGTTTCAGTCCGTCCTGTGTAGCTGAAGGGTTCGATGACTATCGATGCACAGCCTGTCCTGAGGGATACGAGGGCAAATACTGCGAGAGGTCAGACACACACACACACACACACACACACAGAAAGACACAGTCTACCCATGGTTAGTGAAAATAGGATAGGCTTCTAAAAATTCAGAACTTTACCTTTAAAGCCAAAAAAGTGCATCCACAATCAGGTGTCTAGACGTCTTATAATGACTTTATTAAGCAGAATTTACAAAGTGCCTTACAGAAAGGCATAAAAACAACAACAAGAAATAAAGAAAATTGGTTTGAAAAATAAATAAATAAATGAATAAAATCACATAGAAAAAAAACCCCACAAGATTAAAAGTGGGCATAATCAAACAGTTACATAAAAGCAAGTCTATAAAAATAACAGGAAGTATATGAAACATTTGGAAGGCATTTCTTTGTGCCTCACTTAGCCCAAGAACCTCCAACTGCAAGCCGACACACATATTTAACTCTCCTCCTCCCTCCTCCTTCCCACAATCCCCCCTGTCCAGGTGTGCCACCGGTTACCACGGCAACCCGCGGATGCCGGGCGGCCGCTGCGAGGAGTGTAAGTGTTCCCCCTGGGGGGCGCTGGCCGGACCGTGCGACCCCGCGACGGGCCAGTGCCGTTGCCGGGTCGGGGCGTCGGGCCAGTCGTGTGACCAGTGCATGGAGAGGCATGTGTGTGGACCGGCCGGCATCATCTGTAAGACTAACACACACCTGACTTTTTGTTTTGTCCTTTTCTTCTATCTATCTATCTATCTATCTATCTGTCTATCTATCTATCTATCTGTCTGTCTGTCTGTCTGTCTGTCTGTCTGTCTGTCTATCTATCTATCTATCTATCTATCTATCTATCTGTCTATCTGTCTATCTATCTATCTATCTATCTATCTTTCTATCTATCTACCTTATTCTGTTCTATTCTGTCTGGTGGTCCACCACCCAGTGAAGACCCTTCATGTTGTGGTTTTTACATTATTTTGGCAATGAACTGTAAATGAGCAGTCAAAGCCCTGCTCCCCGGTTGCCATGGGAGACAGGGGTTCGTGGCAGAAGTCAGACTCGAGTCATTTAGAAAATAATTTCAATGTCATTTAGATCTAATTTAAACTTAATATGACCATGATGGCAGGACCAATTCGGTGCTATTAGCATGTCTAAAGGAAAGTGTGCGTGCGTGTGTGTGTCTGTGTGTGTGTGTGTGTGTGTGTGTGTGTGTGTGTGAATGCAGCAGAGAGGTTGTAAGACATCAGAGGGCTGATGTGAAATTGCTCCTGTCAGGGACGGGGAGGAAATTGCTCACTCAGGTCTTTATGTGTTCAGACACAAAGCGTGTGTTCATAAATTGGCACTGCGAGCGGCGCGGCGCACTCTGACACCAACGCCGGCCCCCGCCGCCGCGTCCGGAGTGTAATCACAAGACCCGGGCGCTTTGTACAGAGCGGAGCGATCACACCGCCCGCCT